>NC_067477.1:141723964-141951464 GCF_947179515.1 Apodemus sylvaticus | reverse complement strand
GAACCACAACCATCCATGGCTTAAATCAAGAATAGACACTCCTCTTAGATTATTGGGTCTCCGTGCTGTCTCTCTAACTTTATATAACTGGTATTCTATGAAATTACCTCTAAGGGACAGTCTTTTCTCTTCACTTTAGTTAAGTTAGTAATGTTAAACAGCTTTACACTGGCCTTGAGTTACTAATATCTTGATTATTATCTATGACTAGCAATCTCCATTAGTCAAATTATATGTTTCCGGCTTACGGGTATGTTCTTAAGTTTTAGCATCCTTTTTATATGAAACCACTTGACAAATTACCATTTCTGAGACAATAAAAAGACAATATCAGCACCACAGATCACTTTCTGACAAGAATGGATTAGAAGAATGATGGTAAAAGCATTAAATCTTATCTACACAGTTATTTTAAGTAACAGAGCACAAGATAGCATCCTCTTCCATGAAAACAGGGTTTATAAGGCAAAAGCTAACAAGTTTTATCCAATTCTTCTAATCTCCCCATGATCATCACCAAGGGATGCGCATCTATTTGTTCTGCCACTGTTGCCTCTATACACAAAATGTAGCCTCCTTTACCGTATGCATCAATTTTGATTGCATGTAATTAACAAGGATGTAAATTTTATTGACAAGAATGGATTAGAAGAATGATGGTAAGGAAGAAGATATAGTGGAATGAAGAAAGGAAATAAGGAGGGGGGAGAGAGGAGACAGCTAAGAGGGGAATGTTCTCTGGGATGGGAGACTTGAAAAAGTCCAAGCCATTGATTGGAGGATGAGAACAAAGAGGAAGAAAGATTGAATTCCTCCTTACATCTGCTTCTAAGCTGTCTACCCGAACCCGTGGATTATAAAGACTAATAAGTAATTCATGGAGCAATGTGAAAAGTTATTGTTATCTAAACGTAAAAACACTAGTGATGATTTGGGGATGTAACTCAATGCAAGAAGGTTTGCCTACCACATGCTGAGGTCCTCACTTCAGCCCCCAGCACCAGAACAAATCCCACTTAAGAAGATTTCTGAGGCCTACAAGTTTTGTTTCTGCCTAGAATGACATCTCTGCAATTCTTTCCTAGAATGAGAATAAACTCCAAAGATTCAACACACTCTAAAACACAGGCCATAGCATGGGCAAACACTGGCCGTAGCTACACATGGGACAGTCAGACAAAAAGCTTTCTGAGATCCACATCTCTTTACTGTCATTGGTTTGTAAAATAGAAACTAATACATAGCATAGAACCTTGGCAAAAAGTAGATAGACCATACAGGTTATATAAGAAAAAAGGGTGTGTGTATGGGTATGTATGTGTGTGTGTCTCCTATTTGATTTATGAAAGTTTCAACATCTATTTTCATAATTGTAGTTAAGACATTTCTATATCAACTTTAAAATTTTTATAGAAAAGCATAATAAATATAGACTAGGAAGGGATTATACTTATGGGAAATTTTCTTTTGTAAGGCCCATTACCCACCTTGTTTTAAACTGCAGTTTTGACTTCATAACAAATTATTTGACAAACAGCAGAACCCAGAATCCTATTAGAAAGGGTTACTTCAAACAGTCAGTTTTAGGACTGGAGCTAGACCCTTGAAGGTACACACACACACACACACACACACACACACACACACACACACACAAATACATGTGTATGCCTGTGTGTGTATGTGAGAGAGAGGGGAGGGGGGAAGGAGAAGGAGAGGGACAGAGAAAGACAAAGACAGAAAAAGAGACAAAGAGAGACAGAGACAAAGAGACAGAGGAGCAGAGAGGAGAGGAGAGGAGAAAAGAGGAGAGGAGAGGAGAGGAGAGGGGAGGGGAAGGAAGGGGAGGGGAAGGGAGGGGAGGAGAAAAGAGGGGAGGAAAGAAGAGGGGAGGGGAGGGGAAGAGAGGGGAGGGGAAGAGAGGGGAGGGGAAGAGAGGGGAGGGGAGGAGAGGAGAGGAGCTTAATGCAGCATAAAACACATTATAAGGTCTGATTGCCAAGAGGCTCAGAGACATTTAGAACAACCTGCCTAGGTCCAGCAAGTTGGTGACTGGGACAAGAAATCAAATCTGCTTTTCCTGCCCCAAAACTCTGACAATAACGCATATGAATGTCCCCAAGCAAGGCCCCTACTTCTTCTTGCTCCCACCAGCCATACAGTGGGAAGGGCTTAGCTTTGCCACATGTCACAAGCCCATTCACAGACTGATTACCAAGTGACTTCAAGGAAACTAGATTTTGCTCCTGTCAGACGTTAAGTGTATCAGTTCTTCTGGTTGAGGTTTAAATGGCCTAGGTGTCAGCGCTCTTCCTTAGAACAAGTATATACTTCTATCCAAGCTTCTCATTACAGGGCTTACCTGTCAGGAAAGGTTGCTGACACTGAGATCTGAAACACACATAAACCTCTGTTGCGCCTTCTTTACTGACCTTTAGAGTGGTCTCCAGTGTGTAATCCCTCAACAGATACAGTAGACCTGAAAACATTGATTATAAATTCCTTCTCATTAAAAAAAGGTCACAACTACAAAACTCCAGAGGCATTAATACTGCTGGAGAACCCTGAGTGGAAACAGAAACATTCTCTGCTTTTGCCAGTGCCATGAACCTAAGCAGTTAAATGCCCCATACTATTACTGTAGCACGAGATTTTACTAGGTTACACTAATGTACATGTGGAAACCTTTCCTAAAACTCTACAAGTTTAGAAGTTTCTAGGACCCAAACCCAATGTGTTGTAGTAACTTCAATTATTATCCATATCCACAAAAAAAGATCATCAAAAAAACCCCTATAATCCCCACATGGATTCAAAAGACAAACAGCAGACCTGAAGCCCCCCAAGGTAGCTGTGATACAATTCTGTTTCATTGATAAAACAGCAGCTTACATCAGAGATGTATTATCTCACATTTCCTTATATATATATGTGTATATCTGTAGTATCATAGAACCCTCAAACATCAATGACACAGGTAGGGTGGGGGGATATTTTCACCATAGCTATTTATTATCATAGAAGTCAAGGCCTGTTGCATAAGAATTTATGCAAGCTGGTACCGGAAAAAAGGCGATATGTGAAGTCAAGGAGTTGAATCTTGTAAATCAAAACTCAGTTCTTTCTATTTTTCTTGGTATCGTGAAAGGATGTCCAAACAGCAGGGTATTATTTAGTCCTATAAGATATAGTTTATCTTTCCTAATTAATACTCAGATGGTCATGATCCTTGATAGTACTAATGAAGAGGTTTCTAGGCCCCTCCTTTGGAACAACAAAACACAAAAGTAGAGAAACTGACTGAAAAATCTCTCCAGCCTTTTTCCACCCCTGCCTACTGACCCATCTCAGTTAATGGCAGTACTTACAAAGCCATAATGCAAACATAAAGCCCACAAAACAAAGCAAGGTCAAAAACTTGATTTGCTCTCTTTATAAAAAGATCTGTGGAGTACTGAGTATCCCTGATACCTGCCCATTAGGACCTACTGTCATGCAACTCACCCAGGCATGCTTCTGAAGCAAACTTTCCCTGTTTTTATCCTTGGCAGGTAGAATAGTAAACTGGTAAAAGTAGCATTTACTCTTCCATTGTTTTGAGCCTTATAAAACCAAAAGATTCTAATCATCCAGCCCTTGGCTTAACAACCAATCTTAACAGGGGCTTCAGAGGGAGTGGCCTACAGGCCTACAGGCCCTGCTGTTTCCTGTAAAGAACAAGGTCTGAATACCTGAAGCCAGATCTGCTGCTGAAGGCTAGGCTTTACAAAGCAATGTGCATTAAGAAGGAGGGAACACCTCAGCCTCAGCATGTCAGCCCAGGGGTTCCCAGGAGGAGCCACCACCAGTGACAGGCCTAGTACAAAAGGAAGTTTACTGGGGGAAGGGAAGGGGACCAGGAAAAGGGACAGAGGCAGTGAATAAAGGACAACAGAAAGACAGAAAGAGAGAGGAGGGAGGAAGAGAAGAAGAGGCCAGCTGGCAACAAGTGGAGGAGAGAGAGAATGAAGGAGAATAGGAGATGGAGAGAGAGAGTGAGTGAGAGAGAGTGAGAGAGAGAGAGAGAGAGAGAGCGCGCACACACACACACACACACACACACACACACACACACACGTAGCTGAGCAGTTCTTATACTCCATGTTGGCTCAAACCTAGGTAGCAGTTGGCTGGAGCCTGGCAGAATTGTCTGTAAGCCGACAGAAGGACCCTACAGGTCTACTTGAATGTTTTTGGAGCAATAATGTTTTAACTAAATAGAATAAATACAATTAATCAAGTGTTCATTGGAAAAATTATTGTAACCAAAAACCTACAAATACTAAGTGTTTGTGTGTGTGTGTGTGTGTGTGTGTGTGTGTGTGTGTGTGTGTGTCTGTGTATTAAAAAGGTAAAACACAAAACAAAACAGTAATTCAAAGGAAAAAGCTATCATAGAGCTTTCCTACCTACAGGTCCATGGGAGTGGATAATGCAAAGTGAAACCAGAACTCTGGGCTATCATACAAAGTCTCCCCCAAGTTTAAAGGCTCAAGGTTTTATCTCCTCAGTGTGGAAAGAACTCAGCCTTGTGCACACAAAGCAAGCCCTCTGCTGAGCTACACCCCAACTCCTCACACAGCTTTAAAACACTGTCAGGGCAAACTAAACCTACCTTCAGCCTGGTCCTGGACACTCTGTTCTGGGTTCCTGGCTTCAAAGGAAAACATCAGTGTGTGAGAGAACAGAGGCAGCAGACTACCCTCAAGAAAGCAAGAACTGGGCGCTGGTGGGGGTAGAGGCAGGAGCCTTTGATCCCAGCACTTTTGAGGCAGAGGGGGTCAGTCTGTGAGTTCAAGGCCAACCTGGTCTACAGAGTGAGGGTGAGCTAAGACTACACAGAGAAACCTGTCTCTAAAAAACAAAAACAGAAATGTAAGAAGACAATGTCATTTCTTCTCAGGGTTCCTGGGAGTCGATGTATGGAGGCTCAGCAAATTTCCCACAATCACACCAGTGCAGGAGGGGAAAAAAAAACAGTTCCCTAGCCAGCAGAGAGGGAAGCCTATAGACCTAAAGGAACACTAACTGAAGGATCTGTGGGCCTGATGGTTTCTTGAATCTTGAGAAGCCTTAACTGATGGGTGCAGCTTTCACACAGAAATCTCCTGTACCTTAACAAGTACATATGCCTCTTTTCTTTGGAGAAGCATGTAAAAGAACTATACACAAGAATTCCATAAGAAGTTGCAGGAGAGTTACAGCATGCATGGCTAAGACCACTATCTCTGCTGCCTCCAGAGCTCTGTTGAGTAGCTAAAAAGAAAGGAAGGGGCCAGCAGTTAAGTAAATTCACACTCGGCTATGCAATGGGCTGCAGATCCAGGATAGCCTTGTCTATGGCTTCCTCAGTCACACCTGCCTGGCAGACCAAACTCTGTGTAGCTGTGAGAGATGTGGGCTTGGAGCCTGGCAGGGACAGCACTAAGGTGTCTTCATTGCTCCATCTGAAAGAAAAGCTACATAAAACCAGGGAACACTACCCACCACAGCCCCATCTGTCTATTTTCAAAGACCTGGGATCTTCTGTATAAATGCAAGGGCCTCAGCCTGAGAGCTGGTCTTGCATCAAACAGAAAGCAAGGCCAGCAGGCAGTTCCAAGCCCAGCTGTTTCCCAAGCTCCTGGTGCAGGTGTGAGATCACCCCCAGGAACCTCACCTGCCTGCAGTTTGTCACCTCAATGTCATTACCACAGACAGAGATGTGTTGGGGGTTTTGTTTTACTTCACACAAGAGGGAAGTCATTTTTGGAATTTTTCATCTTAAATAGTTTTTTTCTTAAATGTATGTGACACATATTCCTCATAGGACTTAATAAAATAGATATTTCTCATGACTGCAAAGAGAACTACAGCTGCACAGATTAAAACAAAATTTATTTATTTTTTTTGTTAAAAAAATTCTGGTTGGAATCAAAATACAGGTTTAACCAAAATTTCTGGAAACTTTAAGAACTAATAAAAAATGAAATATTCTCAGGAAGTAGTTTTAATATACTATTAATTTATAGAACAAAGCTAGCCAAAGCTAACAAATATTGAGCAATATATCCTGGTATTTCTTTTTGTTACCTAACAAAATATTATTTCAAAACAGATTTTTCAAAACCTTTTCTTTCATGATTATCATCAGAAAAACAAGCTGAAAAATCATTATCCTCGGGTTCCTGAAACACTTAACTTGATAGGCAGGCATGGTGGTAAAGGCCTGTCACTCCAGCACTCAGGAGCTCAGGGTGGCAATGTCCCCAATTCCAAGCCAGTCTGTGAGTCCCTATCTCCAAGAATCCAGGAGAGACAAGCAAAATTTTTTCCTAACCTGACATGTCTCTAAAATGGGCTACAGGCTACAAAGGTTCTGATTGCTGCTACAACGTTCCCTCGTAAACACAAAGCAAGCCCGTTTCCTAGCAAGAGCTTTGGATGACTAGTCAGGAAATACTATTCTTGCATGTAACCTCAAGCACATGAAAACAGATACAGGTTCTTTCACTTGGTTATTCTGTTTTATGATTTAATTTTTTGACTTGTTTTATATATGAGTATATATAGACTATGTAATTAAATATATGTATGAAAACTAAACACATTCCCTATCCATTAAATGTTCAGAAGAGGAAAGAAAAGTGATAGGAATGTGGTTTTCATCACATCCTCAGGTGACTTCCCAGATCTCCTTGTCACGGTGAGAGTGTTACAATGACAAGAAGGAACAAACCTTGGGGACCCTGTAACCTCCCCAGACATGGTGTTCTAAGAGGACTTGGCTTGGCTTGCCTCTCCTGATTATGCACTATATCCTGGAAGCAGAGGAACGGTGACACGGACCACTGGACTGTGGACAATGTTTTCTAGTCCCAATTGCTCCAACTCCTCATTTACTATTTTGTGTGTTGCTCTGACACAGTAAGATGAAGGTAGACATAACTCCAGACAAGAGCATTAAAAAATGTTATGCCTTTTCTAATTAGGTAAAGAATGCAGAAAAGCATGCATTTACAACATATTTAATAGACCAGCGTATATGTGCACACATACACATGCTTGCTGTTGCTGTCTTTGTCTCTCTCAGTTCCAGGGGCCTGATATGTCTTTATTGGCATAGGTACATAGGCATGTTAAGATTTACATAAAAACATTTTCCTTCATGTAGTGATTAATAGTTCACAACTCAAATATCTGAAAATCTAGAAAAATCTTACTATTAAAAATTATTTTGACCTCCACCAAAACTAGTATTAGCTAATATAAACAATTATTCCTACACCTTCCAAGTTTGAAATTAGATATCCAGAAACACAATGCAAACAAAGCAGTTCATATTTAAACTACCTCTGATGTTCCTTTTGTAGACTTCACACCGTGGGTTAACAGGTCACACTACAAAACAGCATTCTATAGATAACAGATACTGACCAGATGTTCAAATAAAAAAATAAAAATTGTTTGTGAATTTTTATTTGGATACAACTAAGAAAAGTTATTATTATGCCAATTAATCAAAGAATATGTTAGGGGGTGGAACCTTCACATTATGATTCTTCTGTTTCGAACTTACCAAGACAAATAAGCCATGTATATCCACTAGGATTGAGGACTTTTTGACTACTAGTTCTAAGGCACCCAAGTAGATAAGGCAAATGACTTAGATATGATAAGATAATGACTGTACCTTATGATCTCAAAGGACACCAACAGTACAGATGGTAATTTCTACTGAGTCTACACACACACTACTCTTCAAGTCTAACGACTCAGCATAAGGAATGAGCTGCCACAAGAAGCAATTATGGGGAAGCTCTCAAAAACAAAAACAAAACAAAACAAACCCAACAAATACAAAAAGACTAACACATTCTGTTGTCTATCCACTCTCCAAGTTATGAGATGCTCAAACAAATCTTGTAAATTACCCTAGGAATGACAGTCCCAGTCAATGAGGCAGTGGCGGCATGGATACCGATACAGTCAGTACCAAAAACAGCATTACTCTGAAAAGCCCAAGATGCATACAAACCAACTCCCAGACTGTACAATTGCCTCTTACAAATCCATCCCAGATAACTGATGCCTACGGCAGAGAATATGTCAGTCGTGTTCAGCAAAGCCCTGGTGTCTGGCAATAGAAATTGTCCCAGCTAAAAAACTATTTAGAATTAGCAAAAGGAAAACATGTAAGTTTTTCACGTGCTCTTTTCTAAAAGTTATTATCTTTCAATTAACTCCCTTCACTCATAATTTAGGATCTTCTGAATCAAAGAGATCCTTTTTAATCTCTATTTTAACAAGCTTTCATTTTCATTATTATAAATGGATGTCCGATTTTGATAACCAAATTCAGCTCCCTATACTAAGGAAAAAGTACTGATAGCAGTGGAGGCACAAGTCTCAGCCTCCAAAGTCGGAAAGATAAAGTCATGGATTTTGAGCACATGGCTCTGAAGTGAGACTACACTAGTCTTGCCTCACTTGAGGTCGGACTGCCCACTCCTTACACCCCACATTTGAATCATCTCACCATGCTAACATTCTTCCCTAATCCTCCAATCAGAATTGCTAAAGTCAGCAGCTATAGGAGAAAAAGGTAAAGGAGGGGGGACGAAGATCCTTAGCACCAGTAGTAATGTAACACAGAAATAACAACATGTCAACACAATTCAACAGAGCATGTTCTACTGTTATACAACAGGTAATAATGTGAGCCACAGATACAGGTTAAAATCTTCTAGCAGTACCTGCTGGATAATAGTGGCACACATCTTTAATCCCAGCACTCAGGAGGCAGAGACAGGTTCTGAGTTCAAGGCTAGCCTGGTCAACCCTGTTCCAGGCTGATCTACAGAGAAAGTTCCATGACGGCAAGGGCCACAGAGAGAAAAGCTATCTCAATAAAAAATTCCTAGTAGCATATCTTTAAAAAACTGTTTAGGGCTAGAGAGATGGCTAAGTGGGTAAAGGCACTTGCCATACAGCATGAGGATCTGAGTCTGAAGTATGAGAATCCATATAAAAACTGGGCAGACAGCATCAATGTCTCTAATTCCTGTACTCCTATGGGGAGATGGGAAGCAAAGAAAGGAAAATTCTAGAAGCCCATGGGTCAGTAAATCTGGCATCCATAGTTGAAAACCAAGAGAGACCAAACAAGACACAAGATAAAATTTGATAACAAGGTTGCCCGCTGACCTCCATGTGTGCCCTGGCATCTGGCACGTATATTTACACATAAGAATTGGATGGACACATACAGATACATATATACACATCTCACATACACATGAAAAGTTTTAAAAGGCAATATTTTAATACATTCTATTTAACTTACTATATCTAAAATTTTATTCCCATGGAAAATCAATAAAAATGAGATTTATTATTATTATTTTTATCTCTAATCTTTAATGCATTGATACCTCAAAAGCATGTCAATTTGGACCAGCCACATTTCACTGCTGAAGAGTCAGATGTGGCTAACAGCTCCAGAATTACGTAATACAGCCTTAGTCTGCTGGGTGCTAGAATAAATGCATTAAATGTATTGATTTATTTCCTCTTCACAATAATTCTGTAAGGGAAATATTACTATATGTTGTTATTTTATAGATGAGAAACCAAAGCAAGGATACACAATAATATGGTAGATACTAGAATCAAAAATCAAAGGTTGGTCTTCTGACTACAACTATTATATTATTTATTAAATTACTACTGTGTAAATGACTGTGTTCCTTGAAACAATCAGAAATATTTATCTTTCACCTTAATAAATGAAGACATAAGATATCAAGTCTTTACAAGGTAATCACAGGCCCTATGCTAACTAACCTATGTAGGTTAGTAAGAGCACATACATCCATTGCAAACTGACTAGATCCCTTGGCATAAAGAACCAACAAAATATAAAAAATAGTATGGAGATTTATAGAAAATACCAATCCATTAGTACCAAAGATTCCTCATGAAAAGAGATGACATTTAAAATGGACTTTTATGCAGAAGTGTAGCTAAGAAGTAGGGTCCTCACTAACTAACATACATGCAGGCCTGGGTTACGGCTCTCTGTCACAACAAAACAAAAGACAAAAAGATTTTAGAAGCTTAGGATGAAGTCTTCCGAGGGCAGAGATGAGGATGCAGAGGAGAGAAGCATTGCGTTGTGCTGAAGGAATACATAAACCAAAAGTCATATGGCTAGTGGAGCAGATAGGACGGCAAACAGATGCAGTAGGAAAGCCATCTAAGGGCCACAACATCCTACACAATGCTTGAGGAAAATGGCAGCATTAACAAACCTGATGTTTAAATAAAAGCTGTCTAGCAACAATGGGCAAGACTAACAGCAGTAAATAGTTTACACAATGAAGGCCTGTGTAAGGGTATTGCTGCAGGAGGCCTGGATAGTAGATGTGAAAATCACAGCAGTCTGCATACTATAGCCATGTCAGGGATAAGCATTTCAACTCTTGGTGATGAGCGGTAACTGAATCGTTAACTTTGCTTGTAACATAATGCTCTGGTTAGCTGTAATATGTAGGTGGAGTTTTTAACCATACCTTTTAACTTGAACTCCCAGTATCTCTGTGTATCCAGCATCAAGATTTGTACTATCAGCATTGTATCTGGCTCTTACTTTGAAAGACGTCTTTCTATCAACTGAATTGTTACTGGTTCACAGATTTGATGGAGGGACACTTATCTTTTAAGTAAGACAGAATTATCCTACATCTCATGTATCAACTCAAAGACAGATCTGTGGAATCTTAGGTTCTTATTTCTAATATGATTGAGTAATATTCTGAAAGAATTAATGGGCATATCTAAAATGCATTAAAGGAAAAGGTAAAAATGTCCCTACTGTTTCCTTCCATCGTAGCTGTATTTGTTTTTTTTCATGATTAATTAAAACACACTTAAACTTTAAGCAAATCTTTTCACTTTCCTTCCTCTTACTTACCCCAGTGCTGTAGAGCTGCATACAGTTTGCCCTGGGTTAACGCTGGAGTGTAGCCTAATCACTAGCCTGAGATGATGTTTTGGCCAGGTAAAGCAGAGCAGTTATCCCTTGTGATGGAGCAATACTTGAGACTGTCCCAGAAAGATCTCCTTGTATCCAGCACTGATTCTGATGACCACTTCAGACCCGATTTATGTTGGAAATCTTGAGTGTTTGCCATATTAGCACTGTCAGACTAGGACATGAACCTGAGTCAGGAGAGCTCAGATGTCCAGCCTGGCATGATGGCAGAGGCAGGATAACTCCATATCCAAGGCCAGACTGTCCTACACACTGAGTTCCAGGCAATCTGGGACTACATGGCCAGTAGGACTTTGCCTCAAAAACATAAAAGGATTTATGCATAAAACCCAACCATCACAGAATATACTATAGGAAAGGGCCAGTTTATTTACAGATTTGGCATTTTATACTTCAGAATGGATATTATCTTCACTAGCACATAACTCATGGCTCCTCTTAGAAAGCACAGTATTTTGGTTATTAAATAAACACTTATGGAATATTTGTCATATGCCATGTTTATGCTAGGTTTAGTGATTCAAATATAAATAAAACATGACTCCTACCCCAGGGGACACTCTTGATGGCTGAGACAGATACAAAGAAATACAAAAAGGCTATTGTACTGGCCTATGAGTACCACAGATGTGGCTGCCACATATAATTTCTTACAGAACACACATGAAGGAAAACTAGTAATTTTGCTAGTCTGTGGAGGTGAGTAACATAACTTAGCTCTTACATAAGTCCCTCCTTGTACAAATGACTAATACAGAAAGGCCAGTCAAATGTACAGTTTCTAACACAGTGGACTAAATCTGGATAATGTTCTTATGTAAGACACTACAAACTTAGGGATTCTTTCTCCTAAAATCAAATGATAATTTTCCCAATGGCTTATACATAGAATATGTACCTAACTGCCACCTTATTTGTTTTCAATATTGCTGCACCTATCAGTACTTGTGCTAGTGAGTTACTGGGGACTCCATCTTCCAATGGTAAGTTTGAATTATGCTAAGTATTAATATAGTAAAGGCCACACTTTTTACTGGCCTTATTTCTATGTGATACTAAAATACCACCCAAAATGCAACTTGGTTTGAACAGTACCCTATATTAGAAATAAATTCCCTACATATAATATTAAGCTATAATTTTTAATAGCTACTTCATTAAATGACCACCTTTCTGAAGGGACTGATCAGGTCTGATTAGTGCTTATGGGTTCTAAGAGGATCCCATGTAGGCCAATTTTAAATATGCATATACCATTATTTCTGGCAACAACTGTTTCACTTCTTTTTACATCTATCACTATATGTGTGTCTCTTAGAATCTAGCCTGTATTTCTCTCTCAGTGATATGAATGAGAATGTTTGGGAGATCCACCCGACTCTATAGCCCAGAAAAACATGACCGGTTGTGTGCAATTTGAATTGAAAAGGTTTTGCAAACTGCTTACTCAACAATTGCGGTACATATATCTACACACATGCATGCAATCACAATCCCACCACCACTTATAAAAGTCATCAAAAAGTGCAGGAGTGTTCCCCAGACCTCCTTCCCAATATCTGCAGGTACAGTCTCAAAATTCTTGTCTCAAACAGCCATTACCAATCCATCAATATTGATGAAAAACTGAAGCCTGTTTTCCATCTTTAATTTAGTCTACCCTCAGATAAGGAGCATGAAAGCTATGACAAAGAAGTTACAAAGATCAAAAAGCTAGTTGATGACAGTCTCAGTTGGAAAAGCCCCAGATCTGTGCCTTCCGGTCCATACCACAGTGCCTACCTGGAATGCTTCTCATTTACCCTGACCTGTAGTGTTCCTTGATCTCTTCATGTCTGTAGTGACAATTTGGGGTTTCAGTTTCTTAAAAAAAACACACAGAGAGAGAAATATTATTTTTCATTTTAATACCAGGGGTGGAATATGGGTCAGACTGTCCAGAGCAGCGGACTGTGATTTACCTTGTGCTCTAGCAGGGGCATGATTTTGCCAGCTGCAGTTTCTGCAATTATGTGATGTTTGAAATGCTTTGGACTTTTCAGAGAGAATATAAACACTAGAGCCTTGAGAGGCAGGGATGAGGGTGGTTGTTTGCTGTTAGCCATGGGTTTGTAAGTAGCCATGTGCAAAGAAGATACAAGAAGAAGAAATTAGATATCCTGAAGGCAAAAATCAAACTTGGACCAAGGAACTTGATGCCCTAATCAGCAGGAAGTAGTCTAATGATAATGCTGCCCTTTCCCCTCTATTCCCTTTTACTCTCCTATCTAGTGTTAGGAGGCTGAAAGGCTGGAAGAAATAGGATGGGGAAGGGTGAAAGAGAAAAGAACCCACAAAGTGGCTAACTCCAACTATACATCTCCATAGTTTAACTCCTTACCAATTTCATTGTGATAGATACCTATGCACCCCAATTATTTTTCTTTTAGAGAATGTCAATGTCCCTGGCATTGAAAGGGAAGAAACTTACCATCATTTCACACCTACGCAGGTAATGACTGCCCACTTAACCTAGCATTTCCCACTAAGCCATCAGTTATGACTCGGAAGCTTTCACAGTACTCTTTCTATTTTAAACAAAAACAGAAAAAAATGTGTTATAGTCAGAAGACTCAGGCAGAAGGATCAAAGAGTTCTTAGCTAGCTTGTGATACACACACACATACACACACAGTTTGTTTAATATCATGATGAAAAATAACTGCTGTGTCTGTATTTTCCAGTTCATGCACTGAATAGAGCAGAACTCACCATACCTTGTCTGAACCTCAGAAAAGATGAAATTTGAAAATCCTTAAACAATGAATTTAGAAAATGTATCCAAAAAGATAAAATACTCCAAAGTAAAATGTTAATGAACAGACTTACATGCAAGATAAGTATTCCTTGCCAAGAGATGTATTTCCTACATTTATTTCTGTGAACCATTCCTTAATGCACATACTTCTAGAAAATTTGAAAGTGTTTGACTTCCTGTTTATTATTTTAACATATTAACCTATGCTGGTTGATTTGGGTTGTTTTGTTTTGTTTGTTTGTTTTTTTTAATTCTCATATATTGTGTGCCTGCTAAACTAGTACAAAATTTATTACTAAAACAAACTGGTATCACATCCCTCAGAATAACTCCTGTAAGTCTGATATTTCTGTACCCAGGATAAAGACAAGAAACTAATAGATCCTTATCTCTTGTATCAGGCAAATGCCATATTCATTTTCATGTACATTATCTCAAAATACTCAAGCATAAATACATTTTGCCTGTTTTATAGAAAGAAGAAATAATGATCAAAAAGCAAAAGATATCAAAGTCTGAGCAGGAGTTAAGGAGGGTGTAATGGGAGTGGGGAACATACCAGAATTAAATAGTATTGGTGATGCTGTACTTTAAGATGACCCAATTTATGGCGTGTGATTATATATGTATGATAACTAATTCGATTCATAATCCAAGTGAAGGACATTTAGGAAGTTTTGTACCATTTTCAACTTTCTTATGGGTGTAAACTCATTTCAAAATTAAAATTAATTTTCTCAAGGCATAACAGTGTGGACATATAATATTAAAGTTGTAGGGTAAATTCTGTTATATTTTTTAAGTCACATGTAAAAACAGATAAAACAATGCCCTCAAGACTATCTTTCTTCAGTAGTAGAATTAATATTCAAATTCAGATCTTTGTTAGCTCCAAAGGTATCATTCCCTTTATTGTAAAGCCAAAAGTAACAGTACTGCGGTATCACTTAAAAACATAAATCTCTTCACTATTATACACATTTACATGACCCTTTCAGAAATAAAACTCTATTAAATAGATGTTTTAATGAAGATTTACACACACACACACAAACACACATGTACCCTGTCTTCATGCACATCAGAAGAGGGAATCATAGAATCATATCCATGATTGTAAGCCACCATGTGGTTACTGAGAACTGAACTTAATACCTCTAGAAGAGCAATCAGTGCTCTTAACATCTGTGCCATCTCTTCAACACAACCAAATGTGTTTTACTTTGAAACTCTAAAGTCTATGTACTATTCATCAATCTTTAACAACTGGTTGTCTGTATGCAAATAAGATGTCATTATTTTTAAAACTTGCAATATGTAAGAATATTCAAATGTAAGCAACTAAAGAAAAATTTATTTGTACAGAAACGTATTTCTTTAATTGCAAAATAAAAATGTTCAAATTAAAAAAAAAAATTCTGTGCTACATTAAGTTCAGGACAAAAAATAACTGTGTGTATAAGCCAGTGATTCACAATCTGTGTGTCATAACCTCAAAGAAACCAGCAGAAAATAGAGATATTGACAAAGAGATACTGCTACAATTCATCACAATAGCAAAATTACAGTTATGAAGTATCAAGTAAAATTATTTTGTGAGAAAATGTATTTTATGAGAAAATGTAACGGTTGCAGCATTAAGAAGGTTGAGAACCACTGGTGTAAGGGGAGATTCTAAACAATATAGCAGTTAGTTATTTATGAGTGAATGATTTAAAAACAAACGGCAAAAACAAACAAAATAAATGGCTTTGTCCTCCCCTGTCACAACTGCAGAGCTGGTGGCACCAAGAAACAACAGTGAACGTGTGAAAACTCTGCAGTGGTGGTAGGAGTTTTTAATCAAGAAGTTATTTCACTACTTTAAAAAAACATACACTTATGGGTTACCAACTTCTCACAATATCTTAAAATTGAAGTGTGAGTTTTTGTGCACTTACTAACATGCTAATTTACCAAGCATTGATATATAATATGATTGGCATTTACATAAGTCAGTATATCTGGGTTTGATTTGTTGGCTTATGACTAAATATTTTTAGTGTGCCAAGTCTATAAAGTGTTCATATGCCTTTACAAATCAGATTTACTCAAGAATGTTAGGAAGTGGAATTCAGAGTTCTACTTGTGAAGGTAGCTTAAAGAAACAGAAACATTTCTTTTTAAGGGAAGGATTTGTTAGGTAGAATTCTGAGAGAAACTCTGATTTAACCAGTAAAATTTTTATTTCTTAATCAGCTAGCTGTCCAGTAATTCCAAATTCACCACTGTACAAAGTCTTCTGTACTCTGTACAAGTCTGTGTCATTAGCCCAAGCAGCAGCAGGCCTCCCTAACTCAGTCACCTGTGACAAACAAAACATCCAACTCCCTGTGGAGGACGAAGCATGCCCAGTTCAGCACCCTACAGCCTTACCATCCCCAGCCCCTGGGATTTCAGTCTACTGACAAGGCTGCTCCTATTATTAGCCAAGCTGACACCTAGCTTTCGACAGAGCTGCTGCGGATCCCACAATTTGAAATTTAGCTTCCTCTCATGTAGTCTACCAGCTGTGAAGTCTAATTTTCTCACCTAAGTTAAAATCAAACATATCTGCATTAATTTGATTAATACTACAAAAGATGGCTAACAGAAATGGATTGGAAAAGTGTAAAGACCCTTTCTATTGCTTTAATTTGGCCATCTAACTTTTTCTAATGTACAAATTATTATATATTATTCGGGAGAAATCCTTGGGAGTTCAATTTTCAAAACAGAAAAAGTATTTAGGAATACAAATTATTAGACCTAAAAATCATTTAGGAATACACTGCAGGACATAGAATTTAAACCCAATGCCTCTGTACTATTGCTGACCTCAAGACCCAAACAAGCCTAACCTTTTAAATGTGACATGAAATTTAAAGACAGTTATGTTTAGGCAGTAATTTAAAGATTTTACTTCAGGATTTGGGGGAATGGCTCAGGTGGTTTATAAAGCACTTGTCTTGAAAGCTTGAAGACCTAAAACTGGTAGGTCTGATGGATAACACACGCTGGTATCCCCAGTGTTGAGAGACAGAGACAAGAGAACCTCTGGACCTTCCTGGCCAGCCAGCCTAGCTAACTGCTGTCTTCTGGTCTCTACATATGTACACATACACACATGCCCACATACATATGTGTGCACATGCACACACACACATATATAGACAGTTATTTTATTTTTAACTACAGCAAAACAATGATAGGAAATAAAGATCATAAAACAAAACAGCATTAAATTTTAAGCAATTATCAGTAAGAGAATTGCACAATCCTTTTCTGTATACAAGGCCCCAATGGCCTATTTATTAATGAGAAAAGTCATTGAATCTTTCACTTTAAAAATCTTTTAATTGTCACAGATCCTGTGGTGTATTCCTTCCTAAGTGCTGACTGGAATCTCTTAAGTCCACAGAGTACAGTCACCACGCAGCACAGCACAATGCTAACCACCACAATCCATCACTGCATTAACTGCTCCCAGTCTTAAGACTTTAATTTCTATGGGACTGCAGTTCAGAGACTTAGAACTGGTAAAGTTCTCTTTCAGCATGCATAGACAAGGATCATATATTTTCATACATGCTTGTGCACATAACAAACATTTACTGCTCTAGTCACAAGCATGTCCAAGACAGAATTTCTAAATTGGTCTGTAAAAACTCTCCTTGGAGCATTTTCATAGAATATTTGTCAAATCATTGTCGACCGTGAAGATTAAGTGACCAGCACTTCATCCAGTCTCTTCTACAAGGTGATCTTTGAAAAACTTGAAGGGAAAATAAATTCTGAAAAACTTCACTCTCATACTGAGCTGTCAATCCAGAGATGAAACAGCAAAGTCAGCTGACACAGTGTATAATTATCAGCAAAGGCAGATATGCATGTCAGCTCAAATAAAATTTTTTTCACTGCTTAGACTTTTTCCTCAGACTCAGAAAGACACATGGTATGTATTCACTTATATGTGTATTAGCTGTTAAGTCAGTGATAACCAAGTTACAATCCGGGAGAACCACAGAGGATCAGTGCCTTCGTCAGCCAGCATCAGAGAAGCTTCCTCCTGCAGCAGATGGGAACAGATAGAGATCTAACCAGACATTACACAGAGAGTGAGAGACACTGGGGCCAGAAATGGGATGTCTCCACCAAGCCCTCCATCAGCCCTAAATGGAATGTCCTCCCCTCTGGGCTCAGGGAACCTGGGGGAAGAAGATGTTAAAGAGCCTAAGAGCCAGAGGGGGGAGGACACCAAGAAAACAGGGTCTTCTAAATCAGCTGAGTAAAGCTCATAGGAACTCACAGAGACAGAGCAGCATGCACACAGGGCTTCCTCAGGTCTGCAGCAGGTCCTCTGCAGATAGGATATGGATTCTAGTTCAGTGATCCTAAGGGATTCCAGAAGGTATGGACAAGTGTGTCTGATTCTGTAGCCTTCTCTTGGATCTTCTCCTTCTGTTGTTTTGCCTTAGCCAACTTGGATGCAATTATTGATCTTATTTTATTTTATTATTATCTCTTAGAATCCTATTCTTTTCAAAGGAGACTGAAAAGGAATGGAGCCACACCAGAAAGGATGTGGGGAGGAACAGAGAGGAGCAGGGGAGGGAAACCCTGATCAGGATATATTTTGCAAGAAAAATTAATTTTCAATAAAAGGGAAAAAACCTTTCCCCTGGACATACACTATCTCTGCAAAACATAAAGTATATGGTATATTTTAAACAGGATCTGTGTACACTGTTAAGCTGCTATGTGGTAAAAACTTCATTCCTATAGCAGGTTCTCCAGATAAAGCTAAAAGTTAAAACACATGCTGTGGCAGGTCGACATCCAATTACTAGAAGTAAGCATGTCAGAGATATAATTAGTTACGACACTAGGACAGGCATGCATGTTTCAACACACACAGCTCAGAACAACGCTTTGGCACTGTATGACAGAGGACTTAAATCAAAGACTTAAAGAAAGGTTACAGAGTGTGTATATACTTTTTATTATTATTACCTAAGACTTGCCACACCAAATTATTTCTTTTAAGTTATAAGCATATTTGATTTGTATAAACATCTTTTTAAAGACTTCTCAGGAGAAATGAAAAAAGAGAGAGAGACCTACTCCCCTCTTTCTCTAAGCCTTCCACATTAAAGAAGTTTATGTAAGAAAATTTGTTTGATAGAAAAAGAACAGGACTGGTGGGGTTGTTCAACGGACAGAGGTGCCTGCCACCAAGGTTGACAACCTGAGTTTGATGCCTGAGACCCGCATGGTTGAAGGAAAGCATCCAATCCCATGCACATGCATGTGCACGCATGCACACACACATTAAATATAAATAAAGGGAAAATATGTATCTTCCAAAGAAGTTGCACAGTGACCAAATGCACTTATAAATTCTGATAAAATCCTGAAATCTAATTACAGGCTTCTCAATCATGAATAAATCAAAATCTTGAAAATAAAACACATGAGGCAACACGACTTGATGTTGACAAAGTCTGTCTGAGAGATGTAAAGATACCTGCCCCTCAAACCAAAAGAACTATGTAAAAAAAATTAAATGGAAGATGATTCTATCAAAAAAAACTTAGTAGTAAATCACGACCAATTAGATTTTTATCCAATAATAAAATCGTAACATTAAAAAGATGTTAAGAGGCAGAACATGGAAGCACACATCTGTAAGTTCGTGCTGCTGAGGCAGCGGTAAGCCTCCCACAGGTGGCCAGGCAGGCTAGCTGGAAGGGTGAACTCAGGTTCAGTCAGAGCCCTCTCTCAACAGCTGAAGCAATAGATGAGGCTATCAACATGGGCCTGTGGCTTCCACACCTGACTACAAACATTCTCAGATCACCCGCCACTCATAAATGATGCCTCTTTCCTGAGAAGTTTAGCAAATGTGTTTGTTTTGTTGATAACATTAATATTAATACATAAATTCTAATCAAAAAAGTTCCAAAATGGCAAGGTGGAAACACACACAACACACAACACGCACACACACACACACACACACACATCACAAAGCAGATTTCAAATGTGACAGCATTAGACTTCCCAAAACCTGCAAATGAAATTCCATAGATGATGTCAGGTGCAGTGAAGAGGACGTAGGCTGAATGGATGCTAGACACATAAAGCTTGTAATTAAGTGCATTCTCGAGTATAATCACCCACCCTGGAACAAGAGCAAACATTCGGAACTTATTCAATGTAAAGCAGCTAGACCTTACACTCCCACAGGAATACAGCACACGACAATGAATGATGACCTAAATCCCATCTAGTAGGCCAAATGTCCCATGAAGTCAGTGCACATGGTCCCTCCACAGACATTGTTAATTACGCCCTCAGGTTTTGGTCCAGCAGAGCTTACCATCTTAAAATAAGGCCTGCAGAGAGCCTTCTCTTCCATCACAGAACTATGTAAGAAGCCTGTTATGTAAGTTTTACAAAAGACTGAGATTTGGCCAAAAGAAAATGTGTAGTAGGTTACAGCTAACAAGAAAAGAAAAGCACTAATGTTTACTTCCAACATGAGCGAGCACCTCAGAATTTTTACAGATCCAAAAGTTCCAATATTACAGATAAAGCTGGAGCGAAAGAAATGATTCAACTGCTACCCCACCCCAACCCTAAAAATCTACCCATTTTCTGGGAAGAATGTGACTCCCAAGTATGAATTCTGAACATTGTTTTTCTATTGTATAACAATAAAATAATTCTAAGATCTACAGATCCCACGCAAAATTAGTATTTTCTACTATTAAGAAAAGTAGTAGGATGAAGCAGAAGAAATTTTAACAGTGTAATTTAGCCAAAATCGCCCTAATTAATAAAAAATGCTTTTCTTTTTTGAGGCAATGTCTCACTCTGGTCCAATCTGTCCCAGAACCCACTCTGGAGTCCAGAATGACTTCAAAATACTGATAATCCTCCTGCCTCAGCTCCAGAATGCTCAGATTACAAAAACAAACCACCACATCCAACAATAATTATTTTCTTAATTGATACCCAAGAAGTCATAAAAATAAATGGGTTTATCAAAACACAATTTACAGGAGCTACAAAAAAACCAGATATACATGATATGCATGTATATGTATGCATAATAATAAGTTAACTTTAAAAATCAAGGGACTAGAGAAATGACTCAGGGTAAAGTACTTGGTATGCAAACATGAGCACCTGAATTTAGGACCTCTATACCCACATAAAACATGGCAATACACATCTATAATCCAAATACTGAGAGGTGGAGGCAGAGATAGGCTGGTTTTTGCTGGTTAGCCTTTGTGAGTTACAAGTTCAGCAAAAGACCCCATCTCCCAAAGAAAAGCAACAGAGGAAGACTGGATGCTACCTTCTGCTCTCCATATACACAGAATAGGCATGGGTACCTACAGGCATGCGCATGTACTCAAACACACACATACAGTCCACATACAGTCCACACAACAGAAACTGTTTAATAACTGCCTTTTATTTTGACATGAGTATCAGTATGAATGTCAGCCCCAGAAATACTTGAACAAATTTCTGCTTCCCCAGATTTTACCTTTCTAATGTCACGAGTATTTGTTTATGCACAACACACAGATTTGCTCAACCAAGAGAAAATATACAATGTAGGTTTATACGTCAGCTTTTACTTTTGAGCCTAAAAGTTCTCTATAAAACTGTTTAATGTCACAGGGTACCCCTGCCATCTCACATTCTGCTTAAAACTTTTCGTAGCTATGTGTGGTCACATATGCCCACAATGGCAACTCTTGGGAGAGTGAAGCAGGACTGAGCTGGAAACCAGCCTCACATTCTCAGCAAGACTCTGTCCCTGTAGTCTCTTCAGAAGCTTTCACAGGCAATGGAGAATAGTATTTTTACTCTGAATTCATAAAATCTATCTTAAAGGAGAACTATCAGTGGTTTGGCAAATGGAGTTGGTTATTTA
The DNA here is from genome assembly GCF_947179515.1 of Apodemus sylvaticus. Taxonomy (NCBI): domain Eukaryota; kingdom Metazoa; phylum Chordata; class Mammalia; order Rodentia; family Muridae; genus Apodemus; species Apodemus sylvaticus. The sequence continues at coordinate 141,929,618 of NC_067477.1, read as the reverse complement.
AGTCTATAAAACAACTAGTTGGTCAACAGAAAGATGCTACAACAGGCATGTATGTTAATCTTTATCTGCATAAAACTTCACATCAATTCTTACACAGCTCTGTTTTCTTTTTTTCAAATGTATTTAAAGTTCTAAACATTGTAGGGGAAAGACACCAACATCAATGGGGTTACTGCAGGATACTTCCAACATTACACTTGCTCAAATGTCTAACTCACCATTTATAACTATTTTTGGAGTCAACTTATTAATTGAATTCAAAAACTTAATTTTGACTTTTCTGATCAAAAATGGAATTATATTATTTTATCACCAACCAGATGCATCATGTTATCCAATGATTCAGAAAGCCAAAACTTAGGTCACAGAAATCTTGATAGCATTACAAGAATTAGACATGGGTGTCTGAAACCAATTTCAAATGAATAGCTCTAAGCCAGGCATTTACAGCTATGGCACCATTACTACATTATCTTCCATGATAACTAATTTATCAAGAATAGTGTATATTTCTGCTTATTTGTGCTTTTTGATTTTCCCTAGATATTTAGTAATACATTAATTACCTTAATAGATCATTCAGGTGTGTAGATCTCACCAAATACCTAATTAAAATTCTTCAAAGGTTATGTTTTTTGCTTTTTGAGACAGGATTTCATGTGCAGTCTGGTCTTGATCTCATGTGCACAGACTGGTCTTGAACTCATGATGTCCTTGTACTCCTGATCCTCCTTCCTCTGCCTCCTGAATACTAGAAATATATTTTTTTGTTGTTGTTGGGGGGAGGGCATCAAACCCAGGTTTTGCACATGTTAGGTAAGCTCTCTACCACTGAGCTACTCAAGCCTATATTATACAATCTTATCTCACTTAAGAGGTTAAAGTCAGTGCATAACCATACTTCCAGACATTACATATATCATCTATTCCTGTATCTTCAAAGTTATAATTGTAATTGCAGAGCGTTACAACATTAAATTGTATGTGTATTATATCCTAATAAAATTGCTTCTAGGAATTTCAACCATAGGAACAATAAAACTAAGTTTATTTAAAAGTCTAAGCTATTCAAAATTATGGGGAAAATAATAAAAAAGGTCTCAGAAGATGGAAAGATCTCCCATGCTCATAGATTGGCAGGATTAATATAGTAAAAATGGATCTACAGATTCAGTGCAATCCCCATCAAAATTCCAACTCAGTTTTTCATAGAGTTAGAAAGAGCGATTCTCAAATTCATTTGGAATAACAAAAAACTCAGGATAGCAAAAACTACTCTCAACCATAAGAGAACTTCTGGGGAAATCATGGTCCATGACCTCAAGCTGTATTATAGAGCAATAGTGATAAGAAAAAAAACTGCATGGTATAGGTAAAGAGACAAGCAAGAAGATGAATGGAATAGAATTGAAGACCCAAAAATGAACCCACACACCTATGGTCACTTATATTTGACAAAGGAGCTAAAACCATCCAGTGGGGGGCGGGGGGAGACAGCATTTTTTAACAAATGGCACTGGTTCAACTGGAGGTTGAACAGCATGTAGAAGAATAAAAATTGATCCATTCTTATCTCCTTGTACAAAGCTCAAGTCCAAGTGGATCAAGGATCTACACATAAAACCAGACACACTGAAGCGTGTAGAGAAGAAAGTGGGGATGAATCTTGAACACATGGGCACAGGGGAAAAGTTCCTGAACAGAATACCAATGGCTTATGCTCTAAGATCAAGGATTGACAAATGGAACCTTATACAATTACAAAGCTTTTGTAGGGTAAAGGACACTGTCAATAGGACAAAGCGGAAACCAATAGATTGGGAAAAGATCTTTACCAATCCTACATCTAATAGAGGGCTAATATCCAATATATGCAAAGAACTCAAGAAATTAGACTCCAAACAATCAAATAAACCTTTTAAAAATGGGGTACAAAGCTAAACAGAGCTCTCAACTGAGGAATATCAAACAGCCAAGAAGCACCTAAAAAAATGTTCAACATCCTTAATCATCAGGGAAATGCAAATCAAAACAACCCTGAGATTTCACCTCACACCAGTCAGAAGGGCTACAATCAAAAACTCAGGTGACAGCAGGTGCTGGTGAGGATGTGGAGAAAGAGGAGCATTCCTCTTTTATTAGTGGGATTTCAGCTGGTACAACCACTCTGGAAATCAGTTTGTCAGTTCCTTAGAAAACTAGACATAGTATTATCTGAGGACCACTCCAGCATATACCCAGAAGATGCTCCAACATGTAATAATGACACATACTCCACTATGTTCATAGCAGCCTTATTTATGATAGCCAGAAACTGGAAAGAACCCAGATGTCCTTCAACAGAGGAATGGATACAGAGAATGTGGTACATTTATACAATGGCGTACTACTCAGCTATTAAAAACAATGAATTCATGAAATTCTTAGGCAAATGGATGGAACTAGAAAATATCATTGTGAGGTAACCCAATCACAAAAGAACACACATGGCATGCACTCACTGATAAGTGGATATTAGCCCAATAGTTTAGAATACCTAAGATATAATTGACATACTTCATGAAGCTAAAGAAGAAAGACTCAGGAGTGGGTGCTTCGTGATAGAATTCTTAAATGTTGCACTCAACAAACATAAGACTTGTGCATTGCACATGATGTATCTTAGGGCAAGATGGTGGCATCAAAAGCTGTGAGTGTCGGGGGGTGGGGGGGGGGGCAGGTCTACCTGATGAGACTTGCCCAAAAAAATTCAGAGGACAGAAGAGGAAGATGGGGAGGAGGGGTTGTTCCTGAGAAATAGGTGCTGGAAAAGATCATGTAGCTGGGGTTGGGTCTGGATAAGGATCAATCAATCAACTAATTCCAAGGCCTATAGCACCTAAGCACGGGGCTCTCTGAGCAGGCTAGATCTCAGCTCGTCAACACATCTTTCTACTAATATTTCCATCATTGCTCCACATCACCTCTGTAATTTCTTCATTCTCCCCTCCACCCACCTCCACTTAGTCTTCTATTTAGAACACAAATATCCAAATGTAAAATTTTAAATGTGAGAATTTAAAATTTTTAAACAAATAAAAATGTCTCACTTTAGAGCGAGTACTCTTAAAACTTGCACACTACTGAAAACTGAGACTAAAACTGTGCATACGAAAGCGGTGAGAGCCTGTGGCTCCACTGACTTCTGTCTCACGGGTGCTATCAAGTGGATGTTGAGGGTCTTCTTATCTTTTTACCTTCTCTTCTCGTAACAAGTCTGTCTGTCTCCATAAAGTGTTCATGAAGGGACAAAGAGCTGAAAGCTCAAAATAAGTATCGCGAAAAAGTCAGTGCTGGTGTCAAATGACAGAGATGGCTTTCACTTTTTCATCTCTTGTTCATCAAAAAACAATGCATTGGAAGTCTGATATCACATAGTATGCAATACCATTATGAATCTTTACTAAATATCTAATATTGGCCCAAACTTAAGAAAAAGAGAAGCAGAAAAGAAAAGAGGAACACACCAATACCAAAAGCAGGAGCTGGCTTTCTCCAGTACTTTGTAACTAGACCCAAGCCCTTTCTTTAAATGTTGTGGCTCCTTCGTCCTACAGGCCACAGTCTTTGCCTCTGGCCTGTCTCCATGGTCACCTACCCCACACTAACACAGTGCTGCACACAGGGAAGCAGCATAGAATATGCCCCCAAGAAATGCCAAAGAGGAAAGTGAGCACTGCTATTCTCATAAAACCCATCAAAAACTGGACCAGGCACAGCCCCTTCAGTAAGGTGCTCCCAGGAAACCTGCTTGAGAACATTGAAACATATAAAGATAAGGGATATGCTAAGCTATATGGAAAGGGGAGGCAGAAAAAAAGTAAGAGGGGTAAAAGCTGTTGGGGTTCTTTACCTAAGTGCTCAGCCTAGGAGAGGGGCCAGAGTTGCCCTGGAATCAATACAATTAGATCTCTCCCTATCTGAGAGGAAGTACTCCAGACTCCCATGTCCACCTGTAATGTCCTCTGATCATATTCCAAAGCACAAAGTAATGAGAAACATCCGGATAATTTGATACTGACCTAAACGAGGCTGCAAAGACACGTCAATTCTATCTACAGGGCACAGAGATGTTTGCCCTCATAGGATATATACTGTGTTGCACGTGTTCCCAAGCCTGTGCTTGTGCACACACACACACACACACACACACACACACACACATGTGCATGCTACTCTTACCCCTCCCATCCACAGGTATGGATGCATCTTACTCCCACATAACCATATATAAGGGTGTGTGTGTGTGTGTGTGTGTGTGTGTGTGTGTGTGCATGTGTATGCACACATGTGTGCTTCTGTTACTCCCACCTCTCAGTCAATGGGAAAAAAAGAACGATAAGCTACTAAAGGAAAGGTTGCTTTGAAAAGAACATTGAAAAAAAATGATGTTTCTAGATGCAGCATAGAAGACAAAATACTTGTTTTCACTCTGTGGTTATTCTTTAATGGTATTTATCCAGTACTGCATTTTATACTGCTTAATTTTAGGGTTATTGCTTCTACTTCACACATAAGACATTGAGCACCTAATATTTTATATCATAAAACCTCAAAAGTTTGATAAATTTTACCTTCTAAAATAAAAAAGGAAATGTAGCTTGCAGTGGGTGTTCACACTGCAGTAACAGCACTGGCCAGACAATAAGGATCAGGAAACGAAACCAGCCTTGGCTACATAGCAACTTTGTAGCCAACCTGAGACACCACAACCCCTCACCCCACCCAACCCTGGCCCACCCAGCCCCCACCCCACTCCATCAAAACAAAACAAGACTAAAAATGTCTGAATGCTGAGTTCTACTTTGCAAAACAAAGCAATTAGAACTCACACACCTGGGCAGGATGTAGAACTTAACACATAAAAACCTCACAAAGTTTAAGAGCTTTTCTGTTTTAATCAATCAGTACAGGACTGTCTAAAGGCAGTGGTTTTCAACCTTCTAATGCTGTGACCTTTTAATATAGCACCTCTTATTGTGGTGACCCCCAACTATAAAATTATTTTCATTCCTACGTTATAAAAAATTTTGCTACTGTAAATTTGTATTTTTTTTTATTCTTTCATACAATTATATCCCTAACTTGGTTTCCCTTCCCTCCTCTCCTCCAAGTCTCTCCCTGAACCTTCCTTCTCCCCTAGATCCATTCCTCCTCTACAGGCCTCCCAGGGATATTAACACAACACAGTAAGTTGCAGAAAGACTAGTTACCTCCCTTCATTTTTAGGCTGGACAAGGCAACCGAGTAGAAGAAAAATGGTACCAAAAGCAGGTAAAAGAGTCAAAGACAATTTCCCACAAGAAGATCAACCTATACAAACCATAGCATACATGCATAGAGTCTAGGTCAGACCCCTGAAGGCTCCCTGATTGCCACTTCAGTCCCCCTGAGCACCTGATGAACCCTGGTTGTTGACTCTGGTTTTTCTTGTGTTCTTGACCACTCTTCTGGCTCCTATGACCCCCATCTTCCTCAGAATCCCCTGAATACAGTCTAATATTTGGCTGTGGGCTTCTGCATCTGAGCCCATCAGTTGCTGGATGAAGACTTTCTGATGATGCTTATGCTAGGCTTTAGGTTCTGGTCTATGAGTATAGCAGAATCATTTCATTGACTGCTCATGTTTGGTTCTATCCTGGGACTCTGGACTATCCAGTCTCTGCTCTTGGTCCTCCAGGCAGTGTCAGGGGTGGGCTTCCTCTTCTTATAGCATGAGTCTCAAGATGGAGACTGATTGGCTGGCCACACCCACAAGTTCAGTGCCACCTTACAGGTAGGATAAATCATATACTGAAACTTTGTGGCTGGGTTGATGTCCCACTCCCACCACTGGAAGTTTTGCCTTGTTACAAAAGACAGCTCACTCAAGCTCTGTACCCCTAGGAGTCTTAGCCAGGGTCATCCTTGTAGGTACCTCAGAGTTTCTACTGCACTAGGTTTCTACCTCACCTTTGAAATGCCACCCAATTCCAGTTGTCTCTCCCAGTACCCTCCATCCTCCTTCCATCAGATCCTTCATGCTCCAGTCCATTTTTCCTTGTTATGAGCTATAATATACATACCAGATATGCAGATTTCTGATATGCAACCGCTGTGAAAGCGCTGTTTGACTCCCCAAAGGGGTCGTGACCCTCAGGTTGAAAACCACCAGCCTAAGGTCTCATGTAAAACCCCCAGTGAGTTATTCTACATATAGCACAGAGACATTCATCTGATGGCTCTTAAAATCTGAATAACGCAATGCTTGTCCCATGCCATACTGGGTTTAGTACAAAGCATGAAAAACAAAGATTTATGATACTGTCATATCAGTACTTCAGAAATATAATTTCATAATAGTACTAAAACATTTGGTGACCCACTCATTATTGATCTATGTCATAAATAAATATACCTGTGTTTGTCCATCCGATCTCTCTTTCTCTTTCTCTTACCTAACTCCCAGGCACTCTTCCCACCTCTATCTTCAGGGAGCTGGGATCACAGGAACATCTCCCAACTTCTCATGGACACTCCTGCCACACATTTGTACACACTCACACAAACTCCCTGTCATTGTGTCATTGTGTGGTTGCTCTTTGGGATTACAAGTGCTACTGTGATCAATGAGCAATAAACAGCTCCAAGTCTTTCCTATAATTTTCTTTTCCTTTGTTTCTCCAGACAAACAAGTTCAGTCTTGGCTGTCCTGGAACTTCCTCTCCTGACCAGGCTGGACTCAGACTCACAGAGAGCCACTGCCTCTGCCTCCAGAGCTCTGGGATTAAAGTATCAGGAGACTCATCACCCCCAACAGTCCATTTAAGCCACTAAGGGGACACCAAAAAACAAGTGGCAATCACTGGCTACAACAAGGGTAGACTAGGGGTATGGATTTGCTGTCCCTTTCTTTAGAGTCAGGTAGCAACCACCTAAGAAATAAGGATGCATACCTCATCTCTTAAAGACAGGAAGGCTGTTTAAGAAGTGCACTGAGTAATGAATTTAACTCATGCACTAGACACTATTGTAAGTAAACTGATGACATTTAAATTTGGCTTGAGACCTGGCAGAACTTATGAGATTAAAAACAAAGTCCACTGTTAATTTTATTTAGAGCTAATAGGCTCTGGAGTGAGACTGTTTCCAAAGAAATCTGATGTTTTATTCCAACCATTTTGAAAGAGAGGAAATCTTTAACTTTCCTACTATTTCTGGATGCAAACATGGCAGGTGTTGATAGAGTGCACTTCACTAATCTTCTAATTACAGAATAAAAGAGATCAGAAGCCTTGGGGCAGGGAACTGAGGGCTTTCTTTGCATGATTTACATTCTAGTTAGTGACACTCTTTATGTCCTCGAATACGGTATCAATCCATAATTACAGGTGACCTTCTTAATCCAATATAGACATGACAAGACATACTAAGAACAGAAATGTAACATTGCTTGTACAATATAAACAAGTTATAAAATTTAATGTGGGTCAGTATAGAGTACTTATCTCTCACATGAGAGGCCTCAGTCCAATCCTCAGGAAAAGAGAAAAAGAAAAAGAAAAAAAAATAGATATATATATAAGCAAAGGTCATGTATCTGATAGATATAAAAATTTTTTATCATACCAATTTTGTAAATGATTTTAAATTCTTTACAGAATATCCACAGGGAAGAAAGTTACAATCCTCAGATTATGTCATGAGGTATCACTTTAAATTGGCTAATTACTGTTTCCATGTGTAAACACTTGTGAGGGGAAAAACCCCACATTCTCTCCAAATATAAATGTGACCACTTGGCCACCTAATATAGCTGATGCCAAATAATAATGAAACTTTGTCTAAAGTAACTGGCAGAAAGCCAAAAGCAGACAAAGCAATTATATAAAAATGGTTCATCAGAATACTAGAAAAGCCATTATTTAAATAGAAATGAATTTAGGTTTTATTAGAATGAATGAAAAGAAAATTAGACCTTTTTCTTTAACATATTCCTTTAAATTCAGGTATGATCTAACATCGCTGCCTCTAAATTAAGTTAACTTTTTCCTGTTTGAAGGCTTCTCTAACTCGGTGGTGGGAGGCTTTGAAAAATACACCTGGTAGACTGGAGAGCGAGCTGTTTGCAAACACATCATGCCAGATTTGAACACAGTATTTACTTAAAACTTAACTGAGCCGGTTATTTTCAGTTTGGATATCATAAAACAATTTTCAGTTTTATCTCTGTTGGTGATGTTTTGTTCATGATGGAATGTCTAGAAGACAAATTTTCTCAATAATGTTTTTTCTTCCTTTCCTTTTGAGGTATTTATAAAACCAAAAACAATTATTTCTAGGTACTTAATTCCACCCTCCAGGGCATGAAGTGTGTCTGTTATCATACAGAACACCTAGATTGCTTATAAACTCAATGATAATTAAGGAACATCAAAGTAAACCCAAGCTGTTTCACAGGGAACCAGCACCTATCATCTTCTGGCTACTGAATGACATATTTCTTGTCCCCTGGAGTTCCACCAAGAACTGATTTTTTCCCCTCCCCTAAACAATAGAATGTTCTTTCTTAATGTAGCCTTTACTCTTTTAGGGATCAGATAAGTCTAAGCTTTAAATGTAAACCACTGAAGGCAAAGAAAGCAAGGCCAAACACATGCAGCTACAGAAAACTTAAAAGCTCCTCCATGGCCAAGGCAAAAGAAGCAATGAGCAGAAGGAAAGATAACTCACAGAATGAGAGGAAAACATTTAAATTTCTGATATGACAGTAATATCCAAAATATATAAAGAACTCCTAAAACTCAAAAACTAGCAAAACCTATGTAATCCAATCTTAAAACGGACAAAATATCAAAAAGGGTCCTATGTCTACCTATCACACCCAACCCAAGAGAGCTGAGGCCAGAGGATAAATGGAAGCTACAGCTGGCTCAAGTCCATAACAGCTACTAGAGAGACTGAGGCAGAAGGATGGGAAATCCATGGGTCTAAAGCCAGTATACGCAACTTCGTAAGACTTTGTCTTGAAATAAAACACAAAAGGAGCTGGACACACAGCTCCGTGGTAGAGTGATTATCTCAATGGCTGAGGTCCTAGATCTGATATCAGTACTGGTAGGTGGGAGGCTAAAAAGGAGCATCATTCCATCCCTAGATTTCAAGGCCAGTAGAGACAACAAAACCACAGAAGAGATATGTTATCTCACACTTGTTATCACCATATTTATCATAAAATAACAGCAGGCATTGGTGGCAACATGGACACACAAAATCCAACACATAGACACTCTTGGAAGAGCATAAAATGGTACAAATGTTATTAACCCCACCCCCAAAAAGGCAATTTCTCAAACTACAAAAGGCAGACTACCACATGGTATGATCTAGCAACCCTACGTCATAGTGTTATCCAGAAGGACGGAAAGAAGGAGGGAAAGAAACGCAGGGGTAAAGTGAGACCATGTTTTGGGGTTTGGTTTTTGTTTGTCTGGTTGGTTGGTTTTGCTTTATTTTTGACAACATTCCAAAACTGAGAACAAGGAAAATATTATGTAAGTTGGACTTCATCAAAATTAAAATGATAGACAGTGTTAGGAATGTTTCTGAGGGCCACTGTTGCTCACTGTCACTAGTATTGAGTTAACATTTAACATGTAATAACATCTTGTCTGGAAAAAAACATTCTTAAACTTCTTTCAAAAAATTTTAAATTGTTTCAAAGGGCATCAAAAATATAAAAAGACAGCTCACTGAATGGGAGAAAGTATTTGCAAATCTTGAATCAGATAGAGGATTGTAACCACACCGTATCAACAGCTTTTTATACCTCAACTATAAAAAGGCAATCTAGGGGAAGTGAATGCCTCAGCAGGTAAAGGTGTTTGCCACCAGGCTTGAAATCCTGAGTTCAACCCCTGAAACCCACATGGTAAAAGAGAGAGCCAACATGCAACACGGGACACATAGTCCTAACTTTTACCACATATGTATTTTTTAAGTCCACAAGAGGTTTTTTTGGTTTTTGGTTTTGGTTTGTTTTTCTGAAGACAACTCAAATGGACAAAAAGAAGGCCACATGATCCAAAAATTCTTCTTAGAGGTATACATCCAAGAGAAATAAAAACATCTGACCCTCTCCCAAAGAAAGTTCTCAGCAGCATTATGCATAATAGTAAAAAATCCATAAATTGATGATTGCTAAAAGAAACTGTGTATCCATATAATGGGGTATTATTAATGTACATTTTAAATGGTGATTACATGGTGGTATGTGAGGTATCTCACAATAAAGCAGTTAAAACTAAACCACTAGGATTTATATCACCAAGCAGTTGTGGGGAGGCAGCCATTGAGATTACCAAACTGGTTGTTTGGCTAATAGGAATGAGCAGGCAGTGCCACAAGGAGAAGGAAGCGCATGCACAGAAACGCCCGTAACTGAAGCCATTATAGTGTATGCTCACTTTAAACTCTGCTTTCCAAGGCAGACATCCCCAAACACTGAGTGGGTCAAGATTAGCCACCAGAACCAATGGCATTCATGGTGATTCCCTGCCTTCTCCTCAACAATGAGGCTGAGCTGGGTGGCTAGTGAACCCCAGGGACCTGCCTGTCACTGACTTCCCAGCCCTGAGAACAGCAGTGAAAGATGCCATGCTGACTGGCCCATTATACTTGTTGGGGAGCAAGGTCAAGTCTTCATGCTCCTGCGGGAGGCGCTCTACCAACTGAGCTCTCTTCCAGCTCTGAGAGTTCATTATGATGTTTAAAATGAAATCTTTTCCACTCTACATATCCAAGTATTTGTCTTTATTATTATGTGAAAGTGACCTGTAAAATCATTCCTCTTCTCCACCATATTACAGCAAGCATGAAAACACATGTATAAAAACCAGGTGATAGCCACACTGTGCTATGGCAGCCACAGCAAAGCAGGAGCACAAGGAGATTCACATGCTCCATTTTAAAACCAGATTTATAAAACATACAAATCCCTGTTAAAACATTTTTCACGATTTTGCAGTGTGTAAAAATTATGAGACGTAAGTAACATAATCATTCACATATCTTACAATAGCCATAAAAGCCACTATTACCCTGGCAGGTCAGGCCAAGCAAGTGAGTGCGAGCATTGCTAAAACAAACTCTTCATCCTTGCTGAAGCCACCTTTCAAACATTTACAAAATATTTAAAATAGCCCTGAGGCTTAACTCTAAATTTAAAGTAAGGAAAACCGCTAGCTTCATCGCCTACTTTGGTCTCCCTTAATCTAGGAAATATTCCCAGGAACAACAAAAAAGAATAGCTCCCTCTCCTCTCCCACCGCATCGCTGCGGTCCCCACGCGGGCCGTGCCCGGGCCCGTTCCCAGCCGCCGCTCGGGGCTCTGAACAGGCCGGCAAGTTGGGAAAGTTGCCGCGGATCCGGCAGCTCCGTTTATCCCGGTTCCCCGCGTCCCGCGCCCTCCCCGAGGGCACCGGATCCCCAGAGTCCCCGACTGCCCACCGCTCACCTAAGGCGCGGGGAAGCCCTCGCTCCCATCCGCCCGTCCGCCCGCAGCCGCCTCAAAAACTTGGGGCCAAGTTGAGGGGTGGGGGTGGATTTCGGGAGCGCTGCCGGCTGCCCGCCTCCTCGCGCCGTGGCGCTAGAGGAGAACGCGGCCCGCCGCGGCCCCGGGGCGTCCCGCCCGGCTCTGTCCCTACCCAGTGCAGCCACAAGCGGAGAGGAGAGTTGGTGGAAACTTCTTACCTTCTGGGCGTGCTGGTTGTCAAGTGCAGCCCCTGCCTCTTGGTCTCCTCTTAGCGGCCGCGCCTGGACCCGCCCCTCAGCTCTCCGCTCCGCCTACTCCCTTCCCCCCCCCCCCACTCCGGGCCGCGCTCCCCGCCCGCGCCACTCCCCACCCGCCCGCGCGCAGAGGGACCCAGTAAGATGTCAGTAACAAGGGCTGATTCTAGATAAAAAAAAAAAGTGTTGTTTAAAAAAAGTGTTTGAGAAGTGATGGGGGAAGAACAGAAAGTTATAGAAAATAGCAGTTACTTCTCAACCTGTTCTGAAGAATGAATATGGGAAAGTTAATAAAAAAACACAGGTTTCTGGGCACCTCCCCGCCCTTTTCAAAGGAAGAAATATAGATTTTCATGCCTCTTAAATTAATAAATGTAATTTTAGTTTTGAAAATGATTTATACAAACAGGCTTGAGTTATGCTACAGGAAAATTTGTGGGAATTGCAGAATCTTACTGTACTGGATGGCTTTATGTCATTTTGACACAAGTTAAAGTCATTGGAAAGGAGGGAACCTCAATTAAGAAGATGCCTCCATAAGATCTGGCTATAAAGCATTTTCCTAATTAGTGATCAGTGGGGGAAGGCCCAGTCCATTGTTGGTGGTACCGTTGCTGGGTTGGTGGTCCTGGGCTCTATAAGAAAGTAAGGTGAGCAAGTCATGGGGAGCAAGCCAGTAAGCAGCATCCTCTATGGCATAGGATCTTCTGCCTCCAGCTCCCTGCCTTTGTGAGTCCCTGCCCTCATAGCTTTTGATGATTGTACTGTTAGATTGACTGAACTGTGAGCAAAACAAAGCCTTTCCTTCCTAAGTTGCTCTGACCATGGTGTTTCACCACAGCAATAGTAACCCTAACTCACCATATTTGAACATGTTTCAGAGTGACATTGTATAAGTCTTACTTTTGAAATTGTGTATTTTATCATGAACAGCTGCAACCTAAGCAGACATAAGGCCTGGATCCCAGCCCCAGAACTGCCCAAACTGAAACAAACAACACAATGAACTAACTTAGTAACATGTAAAAAGAAAGAAATCTTATTTGTTTCTGGGTGAACGTGTGCTTATTTGCATGATTTCTGTGTATATATGTCTGTTCTAGGTTATCATACAAACTATCTCTTAGTAATTTCTTAAGTGAAAATAATGAAAACATTTTGAAGATGGTACATATATACATATATATGTACATATATACACATATACATACATACAAACATACATGTGTATACACACACACAGACACACACACACACTCACACACATTGATTTTCTGAGACTAGGTTTCTCTATGTAGCTCTGGCTGTCCTGGAACTCATTATGTAAACCAAGCTGGCCTCTAACTCACAGATATCTGCCTGCTTCTGCCTTCCAGTTGGTGGGATTAAAGGTATATGCCACCATCAACTGGCCTTGAAGATGGTATTTATTTTTGGTGGTAATTGGAAAGATAAAGAAGGTTTTGAGATAGAATGGAACATGATCAGATTTACTCTATTGAAAAATATGTAGGCAAAGCTTATAGGGCGGATTTAAGTGAAGAAGAACAGCATGTCAAAGTTAAAAAGACTATATCCATCACCAATTTCTAAGAATCAGACTAAATATTCATAATTTCTAAAAATAACTATATTACTAATAATTATAGATGATGATTTTCTTCAGTGGGTTTGAAAGCATACCAGGTTGAACAGGCTATTGTTACCATCTGTTAGAACATAGGTTATTATGTTTACATCACCAAGGAAGATGGGCCCAGGGTAATCATTACATTATGGACAATGTCTTAGCCCATCTGACTCAACACCACAGAAGACCACAATTGATTTATAAAAATCAGATATTAATTTCCTACAGTTGGGGATGCTGGGAATGTCAAGGCCATAAAATGTAGTGTATAATAACGACAGTCTTGTGGAGTCCCCATATGGTCGAAGAGACAGAAGAGCAAAGGAATAAAAGGAAGTACTGTCCTTACCTGGTGCTACTCCTATTCAGGAAGACTCTCTCCTCAGTACTTACTAACCTCGTAATGGCCCCCAAGGTCATTTCAATCTCTTAGCCACTGAGTTTTGCTTGTTTTTGTGTTTCTGTGATGGAGACTTCGACTCTTGTGTTTCCCTGGTTGGTCTCTAAAACCTAGGCTCAAATGGTCAGCCTCTACTAGATGGGATTCCGTGTGTGTGCATGTACTACTCAGAGCAAATATTAACACACTTAACGCATGAACTCCAGGGGTCACATTCAGACCATTTAGCAAGGAAACAAAGAGATTTAAGAAAATAGTTTTAGGGAAAGGCAGGCAATATACAAATGACCAATGAATGCATATATATCATTGGCCATAAAAGAAGTGTCAATAAACACACACACACACACACACATGCACTGAGAGAGAGAGACAGAGAGAGAGAGACAGAGAGAGAGAGAGAGAGAGAGAGAGAGAGAGTATTATAGCATATGCCAGACCTGAGGAAAATTGCCCAGTGAATAAACCAATAACACAAGAATGAATACTGAATGGTCTGCTTACATGAGGTACTTGGACTTACTAAACACTTATGGTGAATCCACTTTAGGAAACCATCTTGACAATTCTTCAAAAAGTTAAATACAAAGTTAATTTTTAGGTATATTCAAGATAATTAAGAACCTATGTCCACAAAAATTTACAAGGGAATATTTGTAAGACATGTTTCATAATATTCAAAAGGTCAAAATAACCTCAATATTCTTCAATTAGTAAATGCATTAAAGGTGTCCAAGTACAGAGTCTGAAGTTGTGTGTCACCATGCTTGGCTAAAATAAATCGTAAAAGACATTGAGGGAGGGACTTGAAGGGGTGAGTTCTATAGATATAAATCATATCTCATTTTAGAAATGGAAGAAAACTTACCCTTAGGTTAAAAAAAAGAAAATATGGAAATTTATACTTGCTGATTAAGAGTACATGCTTAGAAATCAGACTCCTTGAGTTCAGAGCCTCAGTTGAGGGCTTCATTATGGAAAGCATAATGAAGTGGTTTGCTATAGAAAATGTATTTAGTTTCTTTATGCTAGAGTTGATCTGAAACAAAGTAATAGCCGTATCTCCTTAATAGAGACCTTGTAAGAGCCAGTTTGTACGTCAAAGAAAACAGCTTTCTACCCCACACATTAAGACCTCAGTAAATGGTGGCTAATGATAAGAGTTTTAAAATTTATTTCAAAAGTATAGAACAATGTTGTCTGCATCACGAAGGACTAGGCTAAAAGGATCCATGACTTCTGAAACTAATGTTTGTTTACATCTCCACATGGGGATGAAAGCTTTCTTGGTGCAGAGTTGGTACTATTCCTTCTTGCTCTTCCTGACTTCTAGGAAGCAGAGGTTGCCCCACAACAGGTGTTCCACGAGAGAAAACAACTAGACAGCCTCCTTCTGGTGTATATTCAAGTCCATGTTTGAATCTAGTGTGTGTTACTGTGTCATCAATGACTTTTCTGTGGACACAGAGGAATGAATATTCAGAATCCAGTTAGACATTATGGTGTTTTGGGAAAATGTCAGGAGTAGGTTCTCTTGTAGGTTCTATGACCACTCCAGTCATTGGTAGCTGGATAGGTTTACAGTATCAGGTATGAATTCCCTATTATTAAATGGGCCTAGAGTCCAATTAGATGCCTTTAGTTATCCTGTAGATGTAAGTTACATATTGTACTTTTGGGGGTATCTGATGCTTAATAATCTTAAAATGTAAAGTCATGTTGGCACATCCATGTGTTCACAGCTAATGGGAGTGCTAAGTCAGGAACACATTTTAAGTCCAGGACTTTGAGAGCAGTCTACACTGGCCCTTACCTTCAAAGTAAAGCCAATCTTAGGTGCCATATAATTATAGATGCAAGAAGTTTAGCATCTAGCAAATGTTACAGATGCTTTATTTGACTACCAAAAGTTCTAGGTCAGAGCTGGAGACTGGAGGTCTTAGAAACAAAACCAAAACCAAAACCAAAGCAAACAAAAACAAAACAAACTAGGATCCTAGCCAATGTCAGTTCAACAGTGTTTAAAGACATTAGGATAAAAGAAATAATAATAGGTTGCACTGGTCATGGTGTCTCTCCATAGTAATAGAAAAGTAGCTAAGACAGAGCTGTGCCTGCTGCATTCCTGCCCCCTCCCACTCCGAGACACACACACACACACACACACACACACACAGCCTCTCCTTTTGTCTCTCCAGGGGCAATGCGCTGCAGAATAAATGTGGTGAGGAAGAACACCTTCAGCCTTTGCACAAACTACACTCTGTACCAGCTAGGAGTGGGCCTGTGAAGAAGTTCTCAATGATAATAATTCTCCCCAATCTGGGACACCTTGCAATTCTTTCACCTTGAGTGTTCAACTTTGGGAAGAGCATTGGAGATCTGGAAGCTGCCTTTGACCCCAGCAAGTATGGTTTTCTAATCTAATTATACTCTCGATATCCAAGTATAAATGTCACTGAATTGTGTGGTACAGAGTTTAAGTCACTTACATCCCTACACCACCCTTGCTCTAGTTAATATTTGGCTGCATACAGCAGACTTTGCAGAACCAAAGAGTTGATATGACCTTCTTGCTAGATTAGTAAGAAGTTTTAAGACAAAACCAAAACAGCAATAACAACAAAACAAGCCTTCAGACAGGCATTCATCTTATTAAATAGGGAAACCTTCATCGGGTGACCCACGTGTACCAGAGATAGTTAATAAGGCCTGGAGGAACGTAACTGCTTGTACCAGGGACATGTGAGTTTTCAATGTCTGTCAAAAGACTGTTGAGTAGAGCTACAGTGCATTTGAGTCTTGTGCCCCTCAACACCAAGCCAGTGTCTAGCACATAACCGGCTCTCAACAACTGCTGGTTAAATTATTGACTGACCAAATAAAGACTCCATTGAAATAAATTCCTGGGATCTACTGAGGAACCTTTCAAATATTTTGTGGAAAATGAACATTTGAGTATCTTGACGCTAAAGTGTTTTTGTAATGGTATAAATTAATAGAGAGAGTAGGACTAACCTTTGAGAGAAAAAATTACAAGCAACTGTTGTAATAGACTATTGGTGTAATATTTTCCTTTAAAAAATGCTTAAATTTTATTTTATGCTTGGGGTCTGTAAAGGAGCAGGAGAGGGCTCTTGTCTGTTTGCAGAAATAGGTTATTTAAAGCCAGGCATAGTGGTGCTTGGCTGTAATTTCCAGACGTGAGGGGAAGAGGCAGGAGGGTCGAGAGATCAAGGTCATTCTCAGCTACTTAGATGAAGGCTAGTCTGGTCTACATGATATTCTGCCTAAATTTGTTTTAAAGGATAAACTATTTAAAATTTAAAATAAGTTTTCACTAGATTGCCACTGGGTTGGGGAGGTATGCTTTGCTAGACAGGGTTTCTCTGTGCAGCCCTGGCTGTCCTGGAACTCAATCTGTAGACAAGGCTGGCCTTGAACTCAGAGATCCACTTGCCTTTGTGTCAGAGTGCTGGGAGTAAAGACTTTCACTACCACTGCTCAACTAGATTGCTGGTTAAATTTACCCAAAACAATAAGCAGACAAACAAACCATGAAACCCTCCTGTCTGCCTTTTCTTTTAGGGGAGTACAATTAAAACAGCTGCCATGCTCTGCAGAGAGACTAGAGCAGTGCCCACCAGCTAGACAGGCACTGTGCTCCTGAGTGAAGCCCACAGCCTCCAACCCAAGAGGCCTGCACTGGATTGTGTGCCCTGTGCATCAAGAAATCACTACAAAATTAAACTTTATATTTTTTGGTTTTTGACTCTTAAACTACAGAAATATAACACTTAGATATTATTACATAGTTCCTTATACTTTGACAGTATCTATGAACACATATACTCTGGTATCAGTACACTTTAAATGTTTCCTTATGATAGCAAACAGTATGTGTTCCTGGTTTTCCAGTATTTCAGTACAGACTGCCTACTAAATGCTAAGTTTGTGTTCTGAGCACAGTCTAAGACCCATCTTGACCAGAGAGACAGTGGAAGAAAATGAGAAAAAGAGACAATCCATGCCAACTGTGCCTAAGAGTGAATAGTGGCTCCATTCTGTCCTAAAAAGAAAGCTCAAAGCCAATCTGGGTTCAAATTCCAATTCTTCTACCAACTAGTACTGAAAACTTAAGGAAGCCATATAGCCTCTGGAGAGCAGAACCCTCTGCAGGCGGCTGAAAAGCACAGGCTTCCTGATTAAAACCAGCATAGCAGCTAGAAAGACAAAGTATCAAAACGCTGTATGCCACCCTGCTGTATGCCATGAGAATTTCACACAACAGCATGCGTACACCCACAGAAACATAGATACAGGCACCACACACACAATATGCACAGTATATTCATAAAAGATACCAACTGTGGAAAAGTTGCAGGTATCATTTCCAATAAACAAAAACTGAAAGATATGTTTATTTTCCAAAAACAAATTTACAGGGCTGCTAAGTACTTGTAGTCTCAGTCTCCTGGCGGGTTGACATAGTAGGATCCCACAAGTTAAAGACTAGCTTAGGCAACATAGTGAGATACCACCCACAGAAAAATTAAACAAAATCCAATAACAGTATTGACAAGAATGACCATGGGCGTGGTAGCATCCTAAAGAACCTGTATATTGCTGTCCCTCATATCATTTCCATATTTAATGCTGTAAGTATCCTCTTCAAGTCAATGACTCAACTTCAAAATCCTGAAGGAAAATACCTAAGTTCCCCTTCCCTTCCCTTCCCTTCCCTTCCCTTCCCTCCCCTCCCCTCCCCTCCCCTCCCCTCCCCTCCCCTCCCCTTCCCTTCCCTTCCCTTCCCTTCACAGGTGCACACACCTGAAGACTAGACAGTTTCTCAGGAGCAGCAGGGCCTTAGCATGGGAGTAACTCTTAAAAGGATCAGTTTAACTACTTGTGACTCAAGATTCCTTCAGGATGACTTCTGGTTAGAAGGCCGACCCAGGCAAACTTCCCCCTGCCTATTCTAATTTGTGGTCCAGTGATCCGGTCTATCTTTGTGTCTGTCTGCTCCAGACCTGCTTAACATTGTTAAGAGTGAGGAAGCCTTGGCCACTTACTAACTTCTGAGTTGTGGTTTTCCTAGTGAGCTAGACATGAGAAATGATAACTTCACAAAATGAAGCAGGAGAGAGTTAGTCTTTTTGGAACGGGACAGCATATGTGTTAGATATAGCTGCTACAGTTTCCTGGTATCATGGCGGATCCCCAAGGATTCACCACTGGAGAAATCATGTATTAATAGGGCTTGCAAGATTAGAGTCTAGTTGTGGCACCCAGAGATTGAGTTACCAGTTGTTTCTGAAATAAATTTGTGCTGCATTTTCCTTCACTCAGCAGCTCATCCGGGTTTAAGAGAGAAAGCTACAGCAGCAAAGCTTGGGTTTGCCACAAGTGCACCACAAAGGCCATGGGGGATTTGAAGCACGGATTGGCGTGGTAGTGACTTGCCAGTGGGAACCTAGCGAGCTGGGTAGAGACATTTCCGGAGCTCCAGGCCAGTGAATCCCAACAAGATAAGAACAGGTTGTCCAGACAGTAGCAGGGCAAGAGCGGGAACATGTCGGTTCTACTTTTTTAATATTTCACTAAACATACACATATATATCAAGATAGATATATATGTATACACACACACACACACACACACATATTAAGAATGATTTTACCTTTCAATCATCAGGTCTAGCTTATGTCACCCAAACATCGTTAGCTATTGGTAGTTAAGACACTTGTTATGTACTTTCTTACTGTGCATCCCTTCTCTGTTCCTTAACTGATGATGGAGATTCAGAAACCATATACATATAGTTATGTATCTATAAAGAAAAGGATAGTACAGGTTGTAATGTTAATTTTTTCAAACCTTACTTTTAATAATGGTTCTTAAACACTTTAACCTCCTTTTAGCCCACCACTTACCAGAGGTAGCAGGGGTGGTGGGGGTGGGGGAAGGATACAGGTGAAGTGGACCTGGTTAGAAATGGTTCTTTGGAGCAACTCCTGTCTGTGTTGTCTGGGCAGTTTACTTCATGGTTAGAGATGGCAGCTCCATCCATACCCGAACACTTTATAGGTGTACCAGCAGTCTGGTTTGGCAGAGTAGGGACAGCAAACATAAATCAGCTGTGGTGGAACTACCTAGCAGGGACAGCCAGGCTTCAGTCTCAGCACAAGTTAACAGGAGGGACCAGGGAGGACCAGGAGAAGTTCTGGGCTGTGCCTCTCTGGGTAGTTAAGATCAGTGAAGACACGAGACCCACCCACAAGATTTGCACAGCTAGTGCTGTAAGCAAGTCAAGCTCATCCTCCGCCACTGTCTGTGAGACCTATTTGTTTTAAAGATTATATTTATTATATATAAGTACACTGTAGCTGTCTTCAGACACAGCAGAAGAGGGCATCTGATCTCATTATGGATGGTTGTGATCCACCATGTGGTTGCTGGGATTTGAACTCAGGACCTCCCAAAGAGCAGTCAATGCTCTTAACCACTGAGCCATTTCTCCAGCCCCTGTGAAACCTATTTATATCCTCCAAACATATCCTGTCCTCCACGGGTCTTGCTTCAGCTGACATCACGCTGCCAGTAAGCCCGAGTCTGCAGAAGTGGTAAGAAAATATGGCATGCCACCAGATGGTTTTTGGTGCATTTCTCTCCATGGAGTCCTGACAAATGCAGTTCAGCTATGCAATATAAGGCCGATCAATACATGTATGTTGTTAGCAAAGAATCGTTCATCACGTGTCCTTTCACATGCTTGCTTTAGCAGAACATCCTTTCACCTGTGTCTGCTTCAGTTAAATGTTCCTTTATGTGTTGCTCCAGCAAAACAACATCCAATAGACTTTCCAAAGAACCCTTGTTTCCACTCCGATAGATACATGGAATGTGCATCAGCATGTTTCACATCCTCTGTGGATCACTTATAATATGTAATACAATGTCAGTGTAATATAGAGCTATTATAGTATAATGTTTATGTAAACACCAAAGTCTGATGACAAAGGACATGTCAGCAACAATATAGCATTTCTTTCAAATAGTGTTGATTCATAATTGTGAAATGTAGATTTGGAATCTATGAATGCAAGATCCATGGAAAAGGAGTGGCATGTGCTTCTTTTGCCCGAGCAAAGGGGACAAAGATGCTAAGGATGTGAGGGAGCAGGGAGCGTTTGATAAATCCCTATACTTTTTCCTATTCTAAAAACAATCTTTTTAGAAATACATTCCAGGGGCTAGAGAGATGGCTTGGAGGTTAAGAGGCTGCTCTTCTAGACGTCCTGAGTTAAATTTCTAGTAATCACATGGTGTCTCACAAACATCTGTAATGGGATCTGTTTCCCTCTCCCAATGTGCATGAAGACAGAGTGTGTATATATATATAAATATATATAACTTATATATTTGTTTATATTATATATATTATATGAATATAAATAAATACATAAATTCCAAATGTGATTTACCTGCAATCCTATTATTCAGAAGACTAAAGCTGAAGAATGACAAATTCTAGGCCCAGACTAAGCTATAAACTGAGATCTCTTCTCAAAGCACAAAATGACAAACTAGCCAGAATTTCCAGTTAAATTGCACTTCAATTGGACAGACTAGGTCTTCCTATGAGTATATTGTAGACCTTGCTTGGAACATTGTTGTAGTTTAAATGTCAAATATTTTCCCCAGACTCCTATGTTTGAGCATTTGGTCCCCTGCTGGTGTTGATGTTTTGGAACATGGTGGAAACTTTAAGAGGCGAAACCTTACTGGAAGAGTAGGTCATTGAGAAAGACTCACTTCCTTTCTACTCTCTACTTCCTAAATACAGATGTAATGTGACCAGCTACTTTATGCTCCAGCTACCAAGCCTTCCTTATAATAACGGACTGTATTCCATTCAACTGTAAGCCAAGATAAACCCTTTCTTGTCCAGATGTTCTATGTAGCTTGTCCAGATGTTCTGTTAGAACAACAAGAAAAGTGACTAATACAAACATACTGTTACTAATATTATATTTATTGCTTATCTAAAATCCACATTAACAGAACATCCTGAATTTTATCTGGGAACCCTATTTCCACACAGACACAAATTTAACTTGTCTCTTTCAAAAAATAAAACAAACAAAATCTTTTAGGTTGGAGTCCTATTTTTCTTTTATTAAACTTAGGAGTTGGAAAATTGTCTGGTTTGTAGACCCAACTTAATATGCCTTTGAGAGTCATGGAATAATGCCCCTCAAATGCCTGAAATATAAATGTGTGTGCAGTATTTTTTATAGGTGCTAAGTACTAGCAGAGTGGGGGATGGGTAAAGATATTAAAAAACTGACCTTTCTCAAAAATTGTGTTTCATAATTTATGATTTATCATTGAGCTGCTATCATGTTATGATGGGTTTTATTTTCTGGTGGAAATGGTGTAAGTGTGAAGAGGAACTGGTTTAAACAATACTTGGGTGTCTGCCTCAGCCCTGCTGGCCAGAGCAGTGGCAAAAGGCCCCCAAGCACCTGTCCCAGGTACCACTATGATGGACCAATGTGTGATGGAGAGATGGGAGAGAAAGTGAAGTCGAGGGGTTCATTCACTGTGGAGAAAGATAGAACTGGAAACCCGATGGTGGTGAGGAACAGACAGATATGAGGAGACTCTGCAACCTCCAAGGCCATGGAGATGTCCTGGCCAAGGCTGCCACGAAGAGGCACGTCTGGGCTTGTGGTCCTGCTGCAGCTGGGGTCTCTGTAAAAGTCTATGGTCCAAGTTACCACCAGAAGCCAATTAGATGTCCATGGTCTGGGCTGCCACCTGAGACCATGGTGATCTCCAGTCACTGTGCTGAGCTGGCCTTGCACCTCACCTGTGAAGAATGGGAGAGCTGGCACACACAGAGACACACAGACACACACAGACACACAGACACACAGACACACACAGACACACACAGACACACAGACACACAAACCCACACAGACAGACAGACACACACACACACACACACACACACACACACACGGGAGTGAGGAGTGGGAAAGGAAGAGAGAGAGAGAGAGAGAGAGAGAGAGAGAGCCAATAATACTAACCAGTTACTCTTAAGTGTGTGTTGGTGTTTTGTTCTGTGGTACTAATGATAGAGACCAGAGCCTAGTGTATGCTGGGTCAGCACTCTACCAAAAAGCTTTATCTCTAGCCTTAAATGACTTTAAAAGAATGGTCTCTGAATAAAGAAGACTCACGGAACTATTAAAAGTGAACTCCATTAATTGGATTAACATAAAGTCTTAGCAATACAATCCAGAAAAACTCTTTCCAGTTTATCAAAAAAACTTGAAGGAGTATATGAAAAAAGTCACTATTCTGAGTAATATTCTATAGGGATGTATGAAGAATGTATTTGAATAAGCTGGCCCTGGTGGTACACACCTGTAATCTCAGCACTTCAGAGGCAGAAGCAAGGTCTGGGGGATAGGACACAGCAAATTCAAGGTCAGCCTCTTAGACTCAACAAGTTCATAAGGAATTCTTTGAGCAGATTAAACTGTGGCTTCACCTAACTTCAGATATTTCAGACATCACTGGAAAACCTCAAGGGGAAAACCTTTATAAGGTATACACAGATGACCAGACCAAAAAAAAAAAAAACATCTGAGCAGTTAAACCTATCAAAAGTTACTTAGCCATCCAACTGGTAAAGCCCCTACTTGGAGTTCATTTCAGATTGAGTCAGTTACTCTGAATTGTCCTTGTTTATGAAGGAACTAAGAATGTTGGCACCAGTGAAGCCTGATGATTCCCCCGTTAGTTTGCTTTTGTTTTGATTTTTTTGTTTTGTTTTGTTTTAGCGAGTGGGAAATAAACATCATCTTTCAAAAAAAATGTATCAGCTAGTTTTTGTGAGAGGGTATCATCAGGAGAAAGGAAGAATGGAAAACAATCAAATTGTTGCTTTAAAAGTAAAGTTAAATGTACCCTAAGAAAGGCACAGTAAGCAATAGTAGATACCACAGCGATTCCACTTGAATGAACTATGGGCAAAATGCAATAGAGAGACTTAGCCTGAGCTAAGTCACTAAGCGGGAAAGCCCAAGGCCTGTTTGAGGGAACAGAGCAGACAGTGTAGATGGACATCCTGGTGCCTATCACACACCTTTCCAGAGACTGGAGAGGGAAGAAACCAGAGCTAGAGGACTGGAATACACTCAGATGAAGTGGTGCGCGTGCGCGTGCGTGCGTGCGTGCGTGCGTGCGTGTGTGTGTGTGTGTGTGTGTGTGTGTGTGTGTGTGTGTGTATGCCCATGCACGCTCTGGGTTTAATCTCTACCACTGCAAATAAAACAAGAAGGAAGGGAGGCAAGACCATACCGTCATCTCTGAACCCTTTTTAAAATGGAACATTCTAGTATTACATATGTGAATGCATACACACATAAAGATATTCATACAGATATAGAGGATATCTTTTAGATTTGTTTTCCCTCTTGGGTGGAAACTGCCATCCACAAAACTGTGTCCAGGTCTGCCCATGAGCTCTGTTACATCACTGCCACTGGGCCCTGGAAATACCTTCCATGTGCTTTTTGTTAAGTAATCCGTCAGAATATCAAGAGAGCTGAGTTACGATGCGGAGTGCTGGGTGCTGGCTCTTCAGCTCCATATGCCTCCCAGCTACAGTTTCATGAGTTTTAAGAGACTAATCCAGGCATTACATTATTGTCAGTGCCTCCCAAAATATTCCTTGCCAATTATTCTGCTTGTTTTCAAAGGGTCTCTTAGTACAGGTATTTCCTGTTTTATTTCAAAATTAATGATAAATGATAGGCTTTTGAAGGTTTAGAGAATGAAGTGTGTTCCAAGAACCTTTTTTTTTTTTTTTTTTTTTTTTTTTGGATAGGCATTGACTAAAGAGTTCCAACAGTTTTCCTTCTCTCAAGTTGAAAAAGGTAATTATTTTTTTTCCATAGTCATACTTTCTTCAGGACTTAGAAATATATTTTGAGAAGTTCACTTGTAGAATATGCTTTTGAAATGAAAACATCAGATATTCTTTCACAGTCAGTAAAAGTCTCACTCTTTGACGTTTTTCTGGTGCTGAAGCATTATATTTTAATAGCTACCATCCAAAGTGCTTAATCGTTTTTATATGGGTGAGTTCTTCTAGTCTTCCTAACTGCCACGAAAACTTGAACATGGATGGGGAAAGGGGTTTGAACTAGTGAATACCCAGCATAGTAGGACCACTCAGTCTCTTCAGTGTCAACACCACAGGCAAAGGATCATCTTCCTTTGTTTTCCTTAAAAAAGTGCCTTAAGATGGTAGTGCTTTAAGAACTTATAAGACCAACCCCATAGCTGACTTCCCAGAGTTAGAGGTTATGGGAGCAAAGGCCTTTAAAGAATAGTTTTGACAAACACATGTACTTTGAATACAAAAATTAACTTCTGTTTTTTTTTTTCTTGCAGTAAATTAATCATAAGAAAGGCTCCTCCTTGCACATAATCCTAGTCTACTGTATCCCCGAGACACACTCTCAACACTTTCTCTTCCATTGCCCTGTGGCCAGCTACTGCTTTCCCTGAGTTGAATCCAGGAATCATTCTGGCTGTGGGTGAGAGCGATGGGTTCTCTACCTGCAAACCTGGGCAGGGGACCAGAGAATCACACCTGGCGCTCTGTTCCTTCCAAAGTATATAAAAGCAGGTAGGGAATGCTGAACTCTGGCTCCTTAGCACAGCCAAAGCTGCCTGGCCTGGCGTGCCACACACCTTTGTTCTGATCCTGACAGATCAGAGTGACCCAGGGCTATATATACCTTAATCTACTGCAGAGCCTCTCCTCCTCGGGGCCCTTGCCATTGCCTACGAGACTGCAAAAACTAAATTAGAACTTGCACAAATGAAAACGGAAAGCCCTACAAGAGTGCTCTCTCTCTCTCTCTCTCTCTCTCTCTCTCTCTCTCTGTCTCTCACTCACTCTCTTCTTCTCCCTCTCCCAGTTTCTCCCTCTGTCTCTCTCTCTGTCTCTCTCCCTCTCCCCTTCCCTCCCCCCTCTCTCTCCCTCTCTCTGTCTCTCTCTGTCTCCCTCTCCCCCTCCCTCCCTCCCTCTCTCTCTCTGTCTCTCTCTCTCTCTCCATCCATGCCAATACACACATACTCATAATCTAAAATTAAACTTCTCAAGAAATTAAGAGACCATGATTTTCATAATTGTAATCCTGTGTTCCTTTGGGCAAAAGTCAGAAATGTTAACATCCCGACGATAATGATGTCCTTTCATATATTGAAGATATTAAAATGCTTGGTCACAACCACCTATGGGTTGGTAGTTAGGTTTCCATGTGGAGAAATAGAAGTAAAATTAATAACGATTAAAAAGACATTCGAGTGCTACTCTTGCCTCCGGCTGGTTTACTTTGGACATCACAAATCCTTTCTTTCTTCTTTTTTTTTTTTTCAGGATCTAATATTTGGGAGTATGCTTGAGAAAACAGCGCTTCAGGAAAAGCTAAGAATGACCTCTTTTTGGCTGACTCATTCTGACTTTAAAGTAATACATCTTTACAGAACATGGAAAAAGTTCAAAGTCTGCTTTTATTTTTCCCCCTGTTTCTTAGACAGAAAAAAATTAATGCTGTAAGCCATACATTTCTTTAATTCTTGCTTTTATTCCATCAAGACAAGCATGGCATCCTTTGTTATGATAAAAAACACAATAGATAACATCAGTCTTTTCTTTTTTCTGTGGAGCTGAAGCGTTGAGCCCAGGGCCTCACAATCGCAATGCAGCCGCTGAACTCTTTCCGCGGCTCCCTGCTCTTCCCTTGTGGTAGGCTTGAAGTGTCTGCAGCTGCCCAAGCTGCACAGTAGAGTTTTGGTTTTGTGAGGCTCCACTCGCTTGGTGTTATAGCACCTAGATAGCAAGGCCAATATAGACTGTAGTGGTAAAGAGAAGTGGGTCTTGCTAAGGACACAGGCTTGGAGTGAACCATATGCAAGATGTTTAATATCTCAAGTCCTTCCCCTGTAAGGTAGCAACTGTGCCTGCCTTACATACTTCTTTATTACTCAAGGAGCTACGCCTATAAAACAACTCCCATTGTTCTTTGCACATAGTAAGGACTCCAGCACTTTCCACAGATACCCTGTTATAATTAGCAGGTTGATGCTCTCTATTCTCTGACCACTCTTTTTTGAGTGTTTGTTTGGTTGGTTGTTAATGTTGTTTTGATCTTGAGATAGCCTTGCAGTGTAAGCTGGACTTGAACTTGAGATTCTTCTGCTCTGTCTTCCCTGTGCTAGGATAACAACTGTGTGCTACCATACCCCACTTCAAGTCACTTTCCCAGTGCAATTTTCTACAAGTTGTATTTTCTCAGCTCCTGCTGTCGATTTCACTGCTGGATGACCTCTGAGCTGACTGATAGGGCTACCCTCCTACTTTCCGGGTTGCTCAGGTTTGATCCTAGGAAGATTCCATTTGCATTTACCACCCACTTGTGACCTTGGGCTCCTCATCCCATGCTTCTGTTTCTCTGTTATCCAGTTGTCTCTTCAAGACAACTAGATAGCTCTTGAATCAGAACACTTGATCATTCTCCACATTAGCTGAACAGCAGGAATATTGGAAAAACCCTAAAGCTATTAGACTCATGCTGACTTGAATTCTGAAGCAAATCAAGGATGCAGGGGGATGGATCTACATTTAGTTCATCTAAATCCTCTCCAACCATCAACCAAGGGGCACACATGGTTCCAGCCAAAAATGTGGCAGAGGAAGGCCTTATTGGGCATCAGTCGGAGGAATGGTCCTTGGTCAGGTAAAGGCTCAACAGAGGCCCAAACAAAGGGAAACTGAGGGGGGGGAGGAAGGAGAGTGTTGGGTGGAGAGGCATATACTTGGAGGCAGGGGGAAGGAGGAAGGGGAGGTGTTTGGGGTCTTAGGGGAGGGGGGATATTGGGAAAGGTTTTATCATTGGCAATGTAAATGACGATATTCAATGAAAAAAATAAATTAAAAATAATTTTCCTTCATTTCACCTTGTATGTCTCAGGTGGATCTCATTTTCTTCTAAGTCTTCATAGTAATTTCATTCTTCTAACTCTCAACTTTTCTCTGGAGTTTTCAGAATCTTGTATCTGAGCTCTTGGGCCAGAGATATAGCTCAGCTGATGAAGGGCCTGCTTTCAAAGCACAAGGACCTGAGTTTGTATCATTAACATCAATGGAAAACCAGGCAGTGGTCCATGCCTGTCACCCCAGCAGTGTGTGGATGCTAGGTGATTGCAGGGAGACAGATTTTTGGCCAGCAAGCCTAGTCAATCTGTGAACTCTGGGCTCAATGTAATCTTGACTTACAAAATAAGGTGAAAAATAATCAAGGAAAAAAAACAAATAAACACACACACACATACATCCTCATAGGCACACAGACACACAAACATGTGCATAAACCACACACACATACAGGCACACACACATACATGAAAACACACACACAAACATGCCAATATACCACACTCGCACATGTCCCTTCCCCCACAGCATTTCATTTGGCTGGACTTCTTAGCCCATCCAATTCAAGCCCTGACATTCCTGGCCGGCAGCCCCCACCCTTCTGCTGGTGTTACCCAGCCTATTCAAGCTGCGACATTCAGGCCCGCAGCCTCCACCCATCCCCCCGCCCAGACCAGCAGAAAACCTGCCTGACTGGAAGCAGGCAACCCGCTGAGAAGAAGATCCAAGGAATTCCCTGCCATTTGGGGGTCAGGGTGGTTTTCTAAAGACTGTATATATTGACTAAATAATAGTAAAGTCAGTCTCTATCAGCTAAACACACACAGACACTCTCATATGCACACACATATGCACATACACCCCCATACACAAACATGCACACACACACACACTATTAGTTTCTAATTGTAGCTTATGTGCTTCACCCTCTTCCATCTCCTAATTCAGAAGGAACTACCATTTTCAATCACCCTGAGAAGCCCCAATCCTCCCTCCTAACCTTTGGAAGACCTTTCCTTCGTGAACTCTACTCTGTATGGCCCCATTTTCTTCTGCCTTGACATTCTAGTTGGTCTTGGCTGTCATGGCAATGTCTTCTCCTGGTTCACTTCCAGATGCTTTCAAACTCTAGACGGTTGTCTGGCTGGGCTCAAGCCCTGCCTGACCTTTCCCCCTCTTGGCAGGACCAGCCCCCAGGGTGTGGTGACAGAGTGCTGCCAGGAAGGCTTGCCAGGGTTGCCATAGAATTGCACATTTAAGTCCCAGGTCTGCAGTAGTCTGTGGAAATTGCTCTGGCCTCTAGATATAGGCTGGACTCAGACAGACATCAAGGTTGGCTCAGTGGGACTGAGATATAGCTCTCCTTAGCTTGGATAATGGTGTTCAGATGCAACCTGGTAGAAGGGCCAGTGTGAGGGGCCTAGAAGAGGGAGGGGATGAGACAAGCTGGCAATAGGGGGAAATGTTTTTATGTTTGATGGAGTACCATCTCCGTGAGTCCTACTCCACATGTCCAGCTCTGTTCTCAGTTGATTAAAACTGGAGTGAGTTGCCTTCTGGATAACTCTCCTCTCTTCTTCCACATGGCTTGTTTAAAAAAAAATCTTCCCTGTCTTCCTTACTACTACATTTCCTTAAAGCCTGTCTCCTGCTCCATACTTTATTATGCTTGTTTGTAATTTTCCTTGTTGCCTAGGTTTGAAACTATGGTCTTAGGTTGGGTTTCTGCTCCACACTAATTTGACTAAAGCCTTTTATTGCCTCCTTCCTTCTTTTGCATTGATTATATGGACTACTACGACATAAGAAATCAATAATGCAAAACACATATAAAGTACTGTGTACAAAGACACATGAAAATGAAACTTGTTCAAGGTAATACTCTACTAAAAACCTTCAATGGATTTCCAATACTTAAGAAACTTGTATCTGGCTGAAGATGTGGCTCAGCAGTTAAAAGCACCGACTGCTCTTCCAGAGGTCCTGAGTTCAATTCCCAGCAACCACATGGTGGCTCACAACCATCTGTAATGTGATCTGATTCTCTCCTATGGTGTGTCTCAAGACAGCTACAGTGTCTTGTATTTATTTCACATACCTGAAATAAATAAAACAAGTCTTTAAAAAAAAAAAAAAAGAAAGAAATTTGCATTAGCCACCATACCATAAGGATACTTTCTCAGCTCTGTTCATTGTAGCTTTATTTGTAGAGGCCAGGAACTGGAAACAACCAAGATATCACTCAACTGAAGAATGATTAATGAAAATGTGGTCTACACAATGGAATACTAATCATCTATTAAAACAAAGACCTCATGACATTTGAAGGCAAATAGATGGAACTTGAGAATGCCATCCTGAGTGAGGTAACCTAGAACCCCCAAAAACATGTATAACAGGAGCCTAGCATTATTGCCTCCTGAGAGGCTTCATCCAGCAATGCATAGAAACAGATGCAGAGACCCACAGCCAAACATAAGGAGGAGCTTGGGGAGTCTTGTGAAAGAGTTAGAGATAAAACTGAGCAAGCCAGAGGGGTGAAGGACACCACAAGAAGACCTACAGAGTCAACTAACCTGGACCCAGAGGAGCTCACAGAGAGTGAACTACCAACCAAAGAGCATGCAGGGCTGAATCTAGGACCCCCAACATACTTGTAACAGATGTGCAGCTTGGTTTTCATGTATGTCCCCTAAGGACTGGAGTGGCAGCTGTCTCTGACTCAGATGCCTGCCATTGGATTCTCTTCCCCTAACTGGACTACAAAGTTGGGCCTTAGTGGGTGAGGATGCATTTAATCCTACTGTGACTGGATGTCCCAGGGTGTGGTGTCACCAAAAATGGGCTTCCCCTTCTCTGAGGGGAAGGGAAGGAGATAAATGAGAGAGGGATTTGTAGAGGTGGAACTGGGAGGAGAGTGGGGTGCAATTGAATGTAAAGTGAAGGAAGGAAGAATGGAAGAAAGAAAGAAAGAAAGAAAGAAAGAAACAAACAAACAAACAAACAAACAAACAAACAAACAAACAGACAGACAAAGCTGAATCAGGGCTGGCACTGTAGCCAAGTAGAGCACTTGTCTGGCCCAGATGTGTTCTTATAATCAATTCCCTATATATAGAAAAACCAGAGCATTCAAGCATATGTTAAAACCCCATTGCAATCCATGTCTTGGTCACATTTCTGCTATCCCCTCTCTGTTCCTGTGGCATTCAGCCACTGTCTCCTCCCATCAGGTTTCTTTATATCTTATATGTACATAAGTGTTTTCAGCATTGAGTTGTGAGAGCAATGTCCACCATTGCTTTCTAACTGTTCAAGTTGCCTACTTCAGCTACTGTCTGTCCCTGTCTAATGGATATCTTGGGCTTAGGTCAAAGTTCATCCTCACCCCCAGGTTAATGCTACTCGACTTCCTACTCAGCTATTTGCTTTCACCCTATCTTCTGATGTCTAGATTACTTCTTGGCACTACACTGCCTGCTTCTTTTATTGTGTCCTTCTGTTTAGGCACAGTTCTTATTGATAACTTCTTTATTGATGTGTCTTCCTGGAAAATGGATGTATACGCATTTTCTCAACACTCAAGAGTCTGAGACAGGAGCATAATGAACTCAGCTTAATGGGATCATATATCCCTCTCTGTGCAACACAAAGGAGACAGAAATTATAAATTTAATCTCTTCCAGGCCAGTAGTTCTAACTGGGTCCCCCATAAGCAGCAGCATCATCACCTGGGGGTTGTTAAAAATATTTAACAATGTTTAGGACCAGCTGTGAGAAGCTCAGTGGTAGAGCTCTTTGCCTAACATTCACAGGGCACTTGGATCTATCTCTAGAACTGAATAACAAAAGAAAAAAATAAAACAAAAAACATAAACATTCAACCTCCTCCCATATCTTTTAGGTCAAAATTCCAGGAATGGGCCCACGAATTCTCTCTCAACACCCCCAGGGGTGTGTGTGTGTGTGTGTGTGTGTGTGTGTGTGTGTGTGTTGCTGGTAGGGAGGAGTGATTCTGATGCTCCTTGAAGTTTGAGAGCTGTAACTTCTGGCTATGGATTTGGGACTAGGCAAGCTGCCTCTGTCTGTTGCTTCTCCAAGAACACTATAAGATATTTGGGACTTTGCTCTTTCTGATATTTCTGAAAGCAGTGGAAAATTACTTGTTTGTATACACAGGTACTTTATTTTGCCCAACCTCTCTTAACAAATTATTGCAATCAACTTCAAAAAAAATGGTAGAACAGAAGATGAGAATGAAGAAAAGAAGGAGGCAAACATGCTAACCACAAACATCACCATCACCATGGTCCCCAGAGCATCTCGGAGCTCTCCTGGCTACCAGGAAAAGAAGGAAACCAATGTCCTTCTTGTCCTATTTCCACTAGAGAAAGTCAAAATTCTGTTCTTGAATCCCAAGTGGATTTGCCCCTGTGGAACCTTCTAGAGGGGGCCACTCAAAGAACCATAGGACCAACTAGCAAAAACTTGTTCCATGTATACCCATGCTTTTCCAAGGCTGACATATCTGTTATAAAAACTGTGCCAAAGCTCAACACACAAGAGAGACCAGCTGTGACTAAATCTGTGACAAGAAGTGCTATGCTGCTTCTCTTCACTTAGTGGCCACTAAGAAAGAATTAATTTTCTTCTGCAAGTCATTGACCAAGAACATAATGCAGAATCTTGTCTTGGATTACGATTCATTGCAGCTGAAGCCTGTCGGAGACAAGAAAGGTGTGAGGTGGGTGGGCCATTAGAGAATAAACATCTAAGGGCTGGTGGCTCTGACAGGCTCTAGGTCCTGTCTGACTGGCCTCAAAGTCATTGAGCCTGATTGAGTTTAGACTGTAGCAGAGTATTCTATACCAAGGAAAAGCTAAATTCTGTGTGGCTGAACTGCAAGAGAGAACATCTGAAGAACAGTCCTCCAGGGAGGGCCAGTTATCAGTTACCAGTAGCTAAGAGCTACTACTATAGGCAAAGTTGTTTTGATGTAGATGAAAAAGTATATAATAAGGATTTCTTGAACTTTGGAACTTAATACTTTTGCATAAACTCAGGGTTGATTTTAGATGTAACAGGGTTGCAAGTGAGTTCATATTCACATTGTGTAGAAGCCCTCTGTCTCTGCAATTAGGATCCTGTTCTCATGAATTTGACAACTGTATAATTCATGGAGCCCAGTTTGGGGAGGGGAAAATTAGTATCTAAGCACAAACAATGCCGGGTTATAGGGTACATTCCCCCATCTGTCATAAGCAATCTTGTGCAAGCTATTTTTTCCAAACACAGCATTATAATGTGTCTTCAAAAACTTGACTGAATACATAGGCAAGGAAGAAGAAATGGCACAAAGGTTGAAATAAAGATTCTATATTCTGTCATTCACCAGCTGTAGGATCTCATTTACCTTGTAAAACATGAAGGTGCTTGTGAACTGAAACTCCTATGGAGAGCAAGTTGCTAGTTTTCATTCATGGGCAGGGAAATATTGTTTTTGAATTTCAAATGCAATTCACACAAAAGTAAGAGAAAAGGGCTATTTCACTGGAGTTAAGTGTGCATTTCCTTGTGTAGAACACACCTCTTCCACATCTTTAACCTTGGAACATAATTTATTTGGAGTTTACGGAGTACCTCCGTGCTCTACCAGAATAAGGATCTTTTCTCATGCATCATTATGTTAAACTTTTTATCCCGACTCTCCCAGAAATTCTGGATTTTTCTATGTATGACTCCCAGCTGAAGAAGACTGAGGGGTAATAGTAAGAGCTACACCTGCACCTGACTGGATGCCTGGCAATTTGTTAAACTTTCTACATTTGTTATCTTTCATCATCACAAATACCCATGAGATGAGTGGTAGTCACCCAGGTCTATAACCGAGGAGTCTTGAGGAACTGTACATTCAGAGTCTTTAAAAGACGTACCATGGGCAATTCTGCTTGGACTTAAGGCAAGGGGAGAGGATGCCATTACCTGCCTTCCTGGAAACCTGAATCTGCACTATGCTGCTTTGCCTCCCAGAGTAGAACATGTAGAACATGGACAAGAACTGTTCCAGCCTCGCTTCCGAAATCATCAGAAATGACAAATGTCTGAAAAGCTTCTCCCTAAAACATGACTTCTTTCCAAACTTCAATTGCAGTGCTGAAAATAAAGAAGCACACAAGGCTGTTGTTTCCCTGGATGCTTCTAAGATGATCTGGACTTCTGCTGTAAATTTCATTTTTTTTTTCATTAATAGGCTCACTAATGTGGACAAGGGAAAGCTGATCATGCCTCAACTCTACACAAAGAGATATTCTAAACTTTCATAATCTTTATTTTTAAACATGCTTATTGAGTGATAATATTCAGAAAGTCTAAACTGCATTTCATGTAGAATTTGATGAGTTTTAACATATATACCACCATGTATAAATAATAACAAAGAAAAATATGAACATTTTTATTGTTTTTTAAATTTGATATATTTTTTATTTACATTTCAAATGATTTCCCCTTTTCTGGCCCCCCACTCCCCGAAAGTCACATAAGCCCCCTTCCCTCTCCCTGTTCTCCCACCCACCCCCTTCCCACTTCCTTGTTCTGGTTTTGCCTTATACTGGTACACTGAGTCTTTCCAGAACCAGGGGCCACTCCTCCGTTCTTCTTGGACATCATTTGATGTGTGGATTATGTTTTGGGTATTCCAGTTTTCCAGGCTAATATCCACTTATTAGTAAGTGCATACCATGATTGATCTTTTGAGACTGGGTTACCTCACTTAGTATGATGTTCTCCAGCTCTATCCATTTGCCTAGGAATTTCATGAATTCATTGTTTCTAATGGCTGAATAGTACTCCATTGTCTATATATACCACATTTTTTGCATCCATTCTTCTGTTGAGGGATACCTGGGTTCTTTCCAGCTTCTGGCTATTATAAATAGGGCTGCTATGAGCATAGTGGAGGATGTATCCTTATTACATGCTGGGGTATCCTCTGGGTATATGCCCAGGAGTGGTATAGCAGGATCTTTCGGAAGTGAGGTGTCCAGTTTTCTGAGGAACCGCCAGACTGATTTCCAGAGTGGTTGTACCAATTTGCAACCCCACCTCTGCTGTAAATTTCTACACACACACACACACACACACACACACACACACACACATATTTGTGTTTTGATCATATTCAAATCCAACTTCCTTCCCTAACTCCTCTCAGGTCCATCCCTCTTTCCCTACTCACCCAAAACTTTATTTTGTGTCTTCAAACACACACACACACACACACACACACACACACACACAGAGCAATTTTTGTAACTCATATATTCTTGGATATATCGTCTTCTATTCCAGAGAAGTTGATCTATCAGGGGCTACATGTGCAAAGAATATGGACTCTCCCTCTCTACAGCCATCCATTGCCAGTAGCTTCTTAGATAGAGGTGGAATGCACCACTTACCCCCATTTCCATGCTGGGAGTTTATCTGGCTGGGGCTTGGACGGGTCTCATGATGTCATCACAAGCACAGTGAGTTAGTGTATACGGTGGCCCTGCTGCATCTGGGAAACACTGTGTGCGTGTAACTGTCCATCCACCTCCTCTTAAGCCTTCCCATGCCCTCTTCCACTAAAACCTTTAAGTCCTATACTTGCTTTTCCATGTTCAGGTCACTGAATGTGACACTACTAACTTGTATTTCTTCTTCTTCTTCTTTTTTATTTTTCGATATATTTTTTATTTACATTTCAAATGATTTCCCCCTTTCTGGCTCCCCACTCCCTGAAAGTCCCATAAGCCCTCTTCCCTCCCACCTGTTCCCCCATCCACACCTTCTCACTTCCCAGTTCTGATATTGCCCTATACTGCTGCACTGAGCCTTTCCAGAACCAGGGGCCACTCCTCCGTTCTTCTTGGACATCATTTGATGTGTGGATTGTGTCTTGGATATTCCAAGTTTCTAGGCTAATATCCACTTATCAGTGAGTGCATACCATGATTGATCTTTTGAGATTGGGTTACCTCACTTAGTATGATGTTCTCCAGCTCCATCCATTTGTCTAAGAATTTCATGAATTCATTGTTTCTAATGGCTGAATAGTATTCCATTGTGTATATATACCACATTTTTTGTATCCATTCCTTCGTTGAGGGACATCTGGGTTATTTCCAACTTCTGGCTATTATAAATAGGGCTGCTATGAACATAGTGGAGCATGTGTCCTTATAACATACTGGGGACTCCTCTGGGTATATGCCCAGGAGTGGCATAGCAGGGTCTTTGGGTAGTATCATGCCCAGTTTTCTGAGGAACCACCAGACTGATTTCCAGTGGTTGTACCAATTTGCAACCTCACCAGCAATGGAGGAGTGTTCCTCTTTCTCCACATCCTCGCCAATACCTGCTGTCTCCTGAGTTTTTAATCTTAGTATTTCTTCTAATGTAAAAATTCCCTTTATTTATTCTTCTCTTCAATTCCTTAAGATACCATACTTGCACATAAAATGACTACAGTGAAGGATAACTAAAGCAAGAAAAGGGAATGTCTTTGCTTCCTTGAATTCAGTGGACTCGATTCTATGAAAATAATGTGTATACTATTAAATGCACTTTCCCTTCCTTAATCTGAGCTTATTGTATTGCACTGCCTAGCAATACTAACTACACAATTCATACATCTCAGTATAAAATGGAAAGTAGCAACTCCCTGTTAAGAGACTATTGGAAATTTAAATACAGAAGCTGTGGGCATCAATGGGTATGCAAGACCCCTCTAACTTGGCTTCTTCTGTGACTGTGTGGCACATGCTTAGGAAGTCATCTCCCCTGAAGACCTTTGTAGCTAAAGACATGCAGTATCACACATAGCTTGGTTTAACAAATAAAGGTATTCTGTATTCATTTGACTAATATCTTTAGTGAGTATATGTGCTCATCTTAGTGTTATCCAGCTAAGGAGCTTCTGGAGAGACTGAAGTCAGACTCACCTTAGACATGTTTTGTTTGAAATAAGAACTGGTAATTGTTGTATGGTATTCCCTTGTAAATAACCATTTAAGAATTTTAAATAAAAGAACATAAGGAACAGTTTTGAAGGGGTCATAGTAAGTTATAATAGTATTAACTTTCTATTAAACTGTACATTTCTACCAAGAAGGCTTACAGTTGGCCTATGACCTTGGTGACTTTCATTGTTGTAAATCTAAGAAAGACAGTGGCATAAGTAGACCTAAGGACCTGGAAAGAGACAAAAAGGGCTTTGCCAGGCATAGGCTGGCTGTGCACACTACATTTACCCACACTCTGGAGATGCATGGAGAGAAACAGGCAAAGGTTAAACCAGAAATAGTTCTGTCATCTATGTATAGAAATTTCAACTTGCAAACTGTCCACAAGAGATTTTTCTATAAAGAACAACTCCAATGGTTAGAACAATTACACTGCAGAATAAATGTAAAAGATCACCTGGTCTGCTAAAATTTTAACAGAAATATAAAAAATGTATTAAAAATATAAATCTTTGAACAGTTTCTTCCTCTTAGCTTCCATATAGATTTGTCACTCCTCTCCACTAAGATTAAGAGACAGAAAATTTAGAGAGTAAATAAGCAAACTCCAGTAAGAAACAAACAACACATATACAATAATGTTA
This sequence comes from Apodemus sylvaticus, assembly GCF_947179515.1. Classification (NCBI taxonomy): domain Eukaryota; kingdom Metazoa; phylum Chordata; class Mammalia; order Rodentia; family Muridae; genus Apodemus; species Apodemus sylvaticus. The sequence goes on along the minus strand of NC_067477.1, from coordinate 141,892,107 downwards.
AAGAAACAGAGAGACTTATAGAACAAGCCATCTGTCTTAATTTGGGTTTTACTGCTGTGAACAGACACCACGACCAAGGCAACTCTTATAAAAAATATTTAATTGGGGCTGGCTTACAGGTTCAGAGGTTCAGTCCATTATCATCAAGGCAAGAACATGGCAGCATCCTGGCAAACATGGTGCAGCAGGAGCTAAGAGTTCTGCATCTTCTTCTGAAGGCTGCCAGCAGAATACTGGCTTCCAGGCAGCTATGATGAGGGTCATTTTTTAAAATTTGATATATTTTTTATTTACATTTCAAATGATTTCCCCTTTTCTGGCCCCCACTCCCCGAAAGTCCTATAAGCCCCCTTCCCTCCGCTTGTTCTCTTACCCACCCCTTCACACTTTCCTGTTCTGGTTTTGCCCTATACTACTACACTGAGTCTTTCCAGAACAAGGGGCCACTCCTCCACCCACACCCACAGTAACACACTTATTCCAACAGGGTCACACTTTCTAATAGTGTCACTCCCTGGGCTGAGCATATATAAATCATCACATCCTCCAAGATAAATAATCTTGTCTTTGTTCAAATTATATACTTCACTCACTAACACACTGTATTTGCATCACTTTTGACCCTCCCCTCCTCTCTCCAAGCTCTCCCATGTCCCTCCTACCCCCTCTGAAATCCATAACCTCTTCTCTAGAATTTTGTGTTATAGAGAGAAATGGTAACATGGCATACGTAATATTGAAAAACAGACAAAAAGTAACAACCCACCAAGCCCAAATAGTATTATTGTGCATGCAAACATAGGCTTATGACTGACTACATAGAATTGGGGGCTCAACCCTGAAGAATACTGATCCTCCCTCTTTTAGCAGCCACTGATTTCCTGTAGTTCAACTAAAGTTTGGGTGCTGTGAAGTGATTTTCCATCTGTGTTGGCATTTTAACTGGTCTTTAGAGGTCTTGTGGCAGCAGCCATAATGTTGAGAGTTCACAAGTATAACATTCAGTTGTTTCTAGTACATAGTATCTCCCAGTGCTCATCAGGTTCCCAGGTTCTCACAATCAGACCACCCCCTTTCTTCAATATTCCCTGAACCTTTGCTGTAGGGATTGTGTTACAGACCTCCCATTTGGGGCTGGGCATGCTAAGGTCACTTAGTCTCTCTTGTAGAGTCTGTAATAACTTCTGTCTGCTAGATTGATGAGGGCTGGGGGTTTCACTTACCTATGGGTCTAAGGATAAGAATTTAGAAGGCAGTTGACAACTACACTAATTTAGTTAATCTACACGTGAGTAGCAGACTCTCCTCTAGAGTATACAACTCCCTTACCCAGAGGATCCTGGTTACAATTATAGCATCAGGAATGAGGTTTTTTTGATTTTTGTTTGTTTGTTTGAATTTGTATTTGTTTACTTTCTCTTGCCTTACTGCTTCAGCTAGTGTTTGAACCCAGTATTGAAAAGTGATAATAAGTAGACAATTCTGGTTCCTAGTTTCAGTGGGATTTCTTCAAATGTTTCTCTGTTTAGAATGATATTGATTGTGGGTTTCTCCTATGTAACTTTTATTGTCTTGCGTGTGTTTCCTCTAGTTCTGTTCTCTCTAAGACTTTTATCATTAAGGCACATTGGATTTTGTTAAAGGCTTTGTCTGCATCAACTGAAATTTTCATTTGATTTTTGTCTTTAAGTCCATTTGTGTTATTTATTACATTTATTGACTTGCACATGTTTAACTCTCACTGTATCTTCTGGATAAAACCAACTTAGTAAAGGTAAATAATCATTTTGATGTATGTTTGTATTCAGTTTGTAATTATTTTTTGGAGGATTTTTGAGTCTATGTTCATCAGAGATTTTGGTCTGTATGTTTGTTTGTTTGTTTGCTTTGTTGTTGTTGCTGTTGTTGTGTCTTTACCTGGTTTTACTGTTAGAATGATACTGACTTTGTATAACAAGTTTGGGAGTGCTTCCGAGTTGTTTTATATTTTAAAGTAGTTTAAGAAGGATTAGCTGCAGATCTTCTTTGAAAGTCTAGACCAGTTCTGCTGTGAAGCTATCTGGGTCTGGAATTCTATTACTTATTTTTATTTTTAGTTGTTGGGTTTTTTTTGTTTTGTTTTGTTTTCTGTTTCAAATTTAGGTTATTGATATCTTAATGGTTTAATTTAGTGGTTTGGATGAATGTAGAAATCCATTTCTTTTAGGTTTTCCAACTGAGGGTAGTATTAACATATTTCTTTATAATATTCTGATTTCTTTGGAATTTGTCATAATGTTTCCCTGTTCATTTCTGATTCTATTGGGACATCTTTATTCTTTAGTTGAGCTCAAGGTCTGTGGATCTTGTTTATTTTGTGAGAGAACCAACTCCTACATTCATCGATTCTTTGTATTGTTTGCTCTATTTCTATTTCATTAAGTTTGCTGTGGATTTATTACTTCTTGTTGTCTACTAAAGTTGGATTTGCTAGTTCTTGTTTTTCCAAATTTTTGAGTTGCAGCATTACATCATTTATTTGTGCTCTTTCTGAGTTTTTTAATGTAGACACTTACAGCTGTAAGATTTATTCACAGGACATCTCTTACCATATCCCAAAGGGTTTGCTGTGCTGTTTTCATCCTTATATATTTAGTTCCAGGAATTTTTCCCTTTTTCCTTGGTTTCTTATTTTACTCATCATTCAGTAATGAGTTTGTATACTTACTAGATCTTTGCTTGCTATCAGTTTTAAGTTTTCTTGCATTATGTTCAGATAGGATATACATAGCTGTTTCAATCTTTCTGAGTTTGTATTATGTCCCAGGATGTGTAATTTAGAGAAGTTTCCATGGCTTCTAAGTATAGTATATATTCTTTGATGTTTGAATAGAATATTATGTAGAGATCTATTAAGCCCATTTGATGTGTGATGTCATTGAATTCTGATGTTTCTGTGATTTTATGTGTACAAATGACCTAGCTGTCAGAGAATGCTGGTTACTGAAATCACCTCCAATATCTAAGATGAAATTATCTGTCACTTGATGTCCAGATTTTTGTGAAATCAAATATGCCATAGTTAGATGACTAATGTCTTCTTGATCAATTTTCCCTTAGTTGCAAAGTTCCCTTAGCAACTTCCCTGTTGTTATGATAAAACACCATGACCAATGTAACTTATAGAAGGAAGAGTTTATTTTTGATGATGGTTCTAGAGGTATGGAGTCCACAGTGACAGAGACAGCAGGGCAGCAGTCAGCGGGCAGCAGGCATGGCAGTAGGAATAGAAAAATGAGTCACATCTTGAACTGAAAGTACAAGGCAGAGAGTGAACCAGAGTTAAGTAAGGCCTTTTAATCCGCCAAGTCTACCTCTAATGATGTACTTCTTCCGGAAAGTGTAAACTACCTAAACCTCCTGGAACAGTTCTACCAACTGGGGACTAGACATTCTAATGCCTAAGATTCTGGGGTGATTTTCTCATGAAAACCACTATGGATGATCAGATCAAAGTTTCTTTTATATCTGCTGGTTATTTTTGTTTTGAACTCTATTTTAAATTCACCATGGATGTTGCTCCTAGTAGGACCTGATTCTGAAGGAGCAGCATAGGAAAAGACTGCTGGTCAGAGTTACACAGAGGGTATGTGGATACATTTCCAGCTGGACCTAGATCTGGACCACTAGTGGTGCTGTGGGTGAGCTCATCTGTATGTTTTAAAGCTTCTAAATGAAGGGACTAATTCACTGGGTGAGTTCTAGTATTTAAGACACGGAGAGAGTGAACACTATAAAATTGTCACAAACAAAAATGATATCTTCCTTTGAAATAAATTTCATAATGAAACTTGAGTTTTCATTATGTTTTGCTTGTCAAATGTCACCTTGGAAAGCAAAAGGTGCCTTTGAAATGTGGAATGTTCCAGCAGGATGAGCAGTAGACCAGGCACAGTAGGTTTTCAAATTTAGTTGGAGGGACAGAAGAAATAAAGGGGCACATTTTAGAAATAAGGGGCAAAACTCAAGGAAGAATGACCTTCATACAGAGGCATACTTCCCTATAAAACCTAATAAATTATCTATGGAAGATATCCTTCTGGGATAATATGGGGCAGAATAAATTTAAATATCTTAAGAGGCTGATCGTGTGTCTTTACAGGTACCCAGTATAAAAATATTGGTTCAAAGTGCTTAAAAAGTGAAGTCAAGTCTTTAAATATAATGAAATTAGATGATTCAGAAAGATCATTTTTTCGGAATTGCTATAAAATTGAAGTAAAGTGAAATATGTCCTTAAGTGGTCAAAATTGCACGCCTTGGCTAGTGACTTCATTTTGTTTTGCTTAGATATAATATTTGCCCTATGTGTTACTCATCCAACAAACTTGCATTGAACATATCCTCAGTATAGGTGCTGGATTAGTTAGGTCCAGATAACTAGTTAGGTAAGAGCAATAGCAGAGACAAGGAAGGTCAGGAATCCAGACACAGAGGGATGCTGTTTAAAGGCATGTGCTCTTTCTAAGTGTGAGCATGAGATGGGTACTGTTGGCCAGAGAGACAGGTGTGTGGATGGTAGTAATCCTCCTGCCCTGCCCCCTAAGTATTGGCACAGGGACATAAGTCACCACACTTGGCTTTTAAAAGCAAATTTAATAGTGTATTAATTACTGTCATGAAGTACTAACAAAAAGCAACTTAAGAGACATGGAAAAGCTACTTTTCTCAGAGTTCAGAGTTGCATTCTATCAAAGTGGAAAAGGCATGGCAGTGGGGGTGGCGAGTCCAGGCCAATCCAGAAAGGATGAAAGGACTGTGGGTGGTCCTCTGCCTCCTCTGCCATACCCCCTTTTATTTTTTGGTTAGTACCTTTACTCATGAAGTAGTACTACCCACATCCAGGGTGGGTTTTCTTTCCTCTGTTATACCTACACAGTAATGGCCTTGCAGACACATGCAGAGATGTGTGTCTCAAGTGACCTACCCCCAGTCAAGTTGACAATAAGAAGTGACCATCACAAAGTGTACATTTTACTCTTTGTAGCTATATTAGTTAATCTATTACTGTGATAAAATACCTTGACAAAAATGACTTAAGGCTCACAGTTCTCAGTTACAATCCCATGGCAGAACTCACAGCAGTGAAAGATTGAGGCAGAGGGCATCTCAACCACCCCATTGTCAAATACATCATTCTGAAGCATAATCTTGTCCTCAGAGTCACATTCACATCATAATGCAAAATATAATATAACTTTAGGTTGTATTGCTGCATTGTCTTATAATTTTTCATCAGAGACTCAGAGCACATTAAAATATTTGTGATCCAGACTGAAAGGCAGGGATCACCAGAGTAGAGGATTCCTTGAGACACGCCCTGCCTGAACTCCACCAGCACCCAGGCACTCGGCAGCACCACAGCAATCTGTGACAGGGGAAAGCAGGTCACCCAGGGTTGCAGAATAGGCTTTCAGGCCTATTTCACAGGAGGGGCAAGCACCAGTCATTGACAGCAGGACCAACTAACATTAGAGATTACCAGATGGCAAAAGGCAAACATAGGAATGTTGCTAACAGAAATCAAGGCAATATGGCACCATTCAAACCCAATTCTCCCCCAACAGCAAGTTCTGGATACCTCAACCCACCAGGAAAGCAAGATTTGGATTTAAAATCACAGGTCATGATGGTGATGGAGGGCTTCATGGGGGGCTTCAAGAAGGACATAAATAACTCCCTTAAAGAAATACAAGAGAACACAAGTAAACAGGGAGAAGCCCTTGAAGAACTACGGGAAAACATAACAAAACAGGTGAAGGAATTGAACAAAGCCATCCAGAATATAAAGATGGAGGCAGAAACAATAATGAAATCACAAGGGACACAGTTCTGGACATAGAAAATCTAGGAAAGAAGTCAGGAGCCATGGATCTAAGCATCACCAACAGAATACAAGAGATAGAAGAGAGAATCTCAGATGCAGAAGATACCATAGAAAGCATGAATACAACAGTCAAAGAAAATGCAAAATGCAAAAATTTCCTGACCCCAAACATCCAGGAAATCCAGGACAAAATGAGAAGACCAAACCTAAAGATTATAGGAATAGAAGAGAGTAAAGATTTCCAAATTAAAGGGCCAGTAAATGTCTTCAATAAAATTATAGAAGAAAACTTCCCTAACCTAAAGAAAGACATGCCCATGAACATACAAGAAGCCTACAGAACTCCAAATAGATTTGACCAGAAAAGAAATTCTTCCCATCACATAATAATTAAAACATCAAATATGCTAAACAAATAAAGACTATTAAAAGCAGTAAGGGAAAAAGTCAAATAACATATAAAGGTAGACCTATCAGAATTATACCAGACTTCTCACCAGAGACTATGAAAGCCAGAAAAGCCTGGGCAGATGTCATACAGACACTAACAGAACACAAATGACAACCCAGACTGCTATATCCAGCAAATCTCTCAATTACCATAGATGGAGAAAACAAGGTATTTCATGACAGAAACAAATTTACACAGTATCTTTACACAAATCCAGCCCTTCAAAGGATAATGAAGGGAAAACAGCACAGAAAAGTGGGAACTACACACGTGAAAAATCAAGAAACTATTCTTCTTTCAACAAACCCAAAAGAAGATAACCACACAAACATAAAAATTACATCAAAAATATCAGGAAGCAACAATCTCTATTTCTTAATATCTCTTAACATCAATGGACTCAATTCCCCAATAAAAAAGACAGAGACTAACAGACCGGATACTTAAACAAGACCCAAAATTTTGCTGCATATAAGAAACACATCTCAGTGTCAAAGAAAAACACTACCTCATAGTAAAAGGCTGGAAAACATTTTTCCAAGCAAATAGTCCCAGGAAACAAGCTGGAGTAGCCATTCTCAAATCCAATAAAATAGACTTTCAAGCAAAGGACACTTTACATGCACCAAAGGAGAAATCTATCAGGATTTTTCCTATCTATCAGGAAAAATCAATTCTGAACATCTATGCTCCAAATACAAGGGCACCTTCATTAGTAAAGGAAACTTTACCAAAGCTTAAAGCACACATGGCACCCCACACAATAATTGTGGGTGACTTAAACACCATATTTTCCTCAATGGACAGATCAAGGAAACACAAACTAAACAGAGACAGGGCGAAACTATCAGAAGTTTTGGATCAAATTGATTTAATAGTTATCTATAGAACATTTTATCCTAAATCAAAAGAATATACCTTCTTCTCAGCACCTCATGGTACCATCTCCAAAATTGACCATATAATTGGTCACAAAACAGACCTCAACAGATATAAGAAGATTGAACTAATTCCATGCCTCCTATCAGATCTCTATGGAGTAAGGGTGGTCTTCAATAGCAACAATAACAACAGAAAGACCACATACACATGGAAGCTGAACAATGTTCTACTGAATGATACCTTGGTCAAAAAAAAATAAGGAAAGAAATAAAAACGTTTTTAGGATTTAATGAAAATGAAGGCACAAAATGCCCAAATTTATGGGACACAATAAAAGTAGTGCTAAGAGGAAAATTCATAGCTTTGAGTGCCTCCAAAAAGAGGCTGAAGAGAGCATACACTAGCAGCTTGACAGCACACCTGAAAGCTTCAGAAAGAAGCTAATACACCCAAGAGGAGTAGATGGCAGAAAATCATCAAACTCAGGGCTGAAATCAACCAAGTTGAAACAAAAAGAACTATACAAAGAATCAATAAACCCAGGAGCTGGTTCTTTGAGAAAATCAAGAAGATAGACAAACCTTTAGCCAGGCTAACCAGAGGGCACAGAGACAGTATCCAAATTAATAATAGCAGAAATGAAAAGGGAGAAATAATAACAGAAACTGAGGAAATTCAAAACATTATTGGATCCTACTACAAAAGCCTATACTCAGCACAACTGGAAAATCTGTATGAAATGGACAATTTCCCAGACAGATACCAACTACCAAAGTTTAACCAAGATCAGATAGATCATCTAAATGGTCCCATAACCTCTAAAGTAATAGTAGTGTTCAGCGATAACCTCTTAACCAAAAAACAAACAAACCAAAAAAACCCAACACAGGACCAGATGGTTTTAGTGCAGTAGAATTCTATTGGACCTTCAAAGAAGACCTAACACCAATACTCTTCAAACTCTTCCACATAATAGAAAGAGAAGAAACACTAACCATCTTGTTCTATGAAGCCACAATTTCACTGATACCAAAACCACACAAAGATTCAACAAAGAACGAAAACTTTAGACCAATTTCCCTTATGAATATCGATGCAAAAATACTCAATAAAATTCTTGCCAATCAAATCCAAGAACACATCAAAACAATCATTCACCATGATCAAGAAAACTTCATCCCAGAGATGCAGGGATGGTTCAATATGCAGAAATCCATCAATGTAATCCATTACATAAACAAACTCAAAGAAAAAAAAAACCACATGGTCATTTCATTAGATATTGAAAAGGCATTTGACAAAATACAGCTTCCTTTCATGTTAAAAGTCTTGGAAAGAATGGGAATTCAAGGCCCATACCTAAACATTGTTAAAGCAATATACAACAAGGCAGTAGCCAACATCAAACTAAATGGAGAGAAACTTGAAGCAATCCCACTAAAATCAGGGACTAGACAAGGCTGCCCTCTCTCTCCATATTTATTCAATATAGTGCTTGAAATTCTAGCTACAGCAATTAAACAACATAAGGAGGCCAACGGGATACAAATTGGAAAAGAAGAATTCAAATTATCACTATTTGCAGATGATATGATAGTATATTTAAGCAACCCAAAAAGCCCAACCAGAGAATTCCTACAGCTGATAAAAAACTTCAACAAAGTGGCTGGAACTAAAATTAACTCAATCAAATCAGTAATCTTCCTATACTCAAAGGATAAGCAGGCCGAGAAACAAATTAGGGAAATGACACCCTTCACAATAGTCACAAACAATATAAAGTATCTTGGTGTGACTCTAACCAAACAAGTGAAAGATCTGTATGACAGAAACTTCAAGTCTTTGAAAAAAAAATCCAAGAAGACCCCAGAAGATGGAAAAATATTCCATGCTCTTGAATTGGTAGGATTAATATAGTAAAAATGGCCATCTTGCCAAAAGCAGTCTACAGATTCAATACAATCCCCATCAAAATATCAAATCAGTTCTTCACAGAGGTAGAAAAAGCAATTCTCGAATTCATCTGGAATAACAAAAAACCCAGGATAGCTAAAACTATCCTCAAGAGTAAAAGAACTTCTGGGGAAATCAGTATCCCAGACCTCAAGAAATACTACAGAGCAATAGTGTTAAAAACTGCATGGTATTGGTACAGTGAAAGGCAGGGAGGTCAATGGAATACAATTGAAGACCCAGAAATGAACCCACACACCTATGGGTCACTTGATCTTCGACAAAGGAGCTGAAAACATCCAGTGGAAAAAAGATAGCCTTTTCAACAAATGGTGCTGGTTCAACTGGAGGTCAGCATGCAAAAGAATGCAAATCAATCCATTCTTATCTCCTTGTACTGAGCTCAAGTCCAAGTGGATCAAGGACCTCCACATAAAACCAAATATACTGAAAGTAATAGAAAAAAAAAAAACTGGGGAAGACCCTTGAGGACATGGGCACAAGGGAAAATTTCCTGAAAGAACACCAATAGCTTATGCTCTAAGATCAAGAATGGACAAACCGGACCTCATAAAATTACAAAGTTTCTGTAAGGAAAAGGACACTGTCAAAATGAAAAAATGGCAACCAACAAATTGGGAAAAGATCTTTACCAACCCTACATCTGATAGAGGGCTAATATCCAAGATATTCAAAGAACTCAAGAAGATAGACTCCAGAGAGCCAAATAACCCTATTAAAAATGGGGTACAGAGCTAAACAAAGAATTTTCTCCTGAGGAATATCTAATGACTGAGAAGCACTTAAAGAATTGTTCAACATCCTTAGTCATTGGGAAAATGCAAATCAAAACAACCCTGAGATTTCACCTCACACCAGTCAGAATGGCTAAGATCCAAAACTCAGGAGAAAACAGGTGCTGGCAAGTGTGTGGAGAAATAGGAACACTCCTCCACTACTGGTGGGGTTGCAATCTGGTACAACCACTCTGGAAATCATTCTGGCAATTCCTCAGAAACGTGGGCATGATACTACTGGAGGACCCTGTTATACCACTCCTGGGCATATACCCAGAGGATTCCCCAGCATGTAATAAGGATACATGGTCCACTACGCTCATAGCAGCCCTATTTATAATAGCCAGAAGCTGGAAAGAACCCAGATGTCCCTCAGTGGAGGAATGGATTCAGAAAATGTGGTATACTACTCAGCTATTAAAAACAGTGAATTCATGAAATTCTTAGGCAAATGAATAGAACTGGGGAATGTCATCCTGAGTGAGGCGACTCAATCACAAAAGAACACACATGGCATGGACTCACTGATAAGCAGATATTAGCCCAGAAGCTCGGAATACTCAAGAAACAATTCACATATGAAATGATTCCCAAGAAGAAGGAAGGGGAGGCCCCTGGTCCTGGAAAGGCTCAGTGCAGCAGTGTAGGATAATACCAGGACAGGAAGCAGGAAGGGGTTGATTGGGGAACAGGGGGAGGGAAGAGAGCTTATGGGACTTTCAGGGAGGGTGCAGGAAAGGGGAAATCATTTGAAATGTAAAAAAAGATTTGTGATCATATGGGATTTATTACAAGTATACAGGGTTTATTCAAAGTATGCAAACCTATACCTGATTACTATAATCAAAAGGCCGTATGGTCACCATAACAGTCACAAAAAGGCATTTGACAAAATTTAACAGCTTTCATGATATCCATAATGTGTGAAGAAAAGACATTCCCTCCAGCACCAGGTGTGAATGACAAACCCATAGCTAACATCAAAGTCCATGGCTAAGAGTTGGACATTTTTCTGGTAAAATCAGGACAAGATGGTTGCTTACTCTATTTCTGTAATCAAGAGAAAAAATAAAATGCTTCCAAAAGGGAATGAAGAACTTAAAGGTTTCCTGCTTCCCGAAGGCATGAGGACATGTATAGAAAAATCTAAGGACTCCACATAAAGTTAATCAACAAATTTACTAAAATTGCCAGATACGAAATCAATAAACAATAATTTTCTATGTAAGCAACAAACTAGCAGACAAAAAGAAATTGGAAAACAATCTTATTTATAATTGCTCTAAAAGTATGTAAAAATAATATAACCAAGGTCATATAAGTTCTAGAGTTGAAAACTATAAAAACTAATGAAGTGACTCGAAGAAGACAAATAAACGGAAGCCATCTCCTGCCCAGAGATGAATTAATATTGTCAAAATTTCCATATTACCTAAAACAGTTTGTAGAATCCACAAAAACGCTATCAAATTTTAGTGATTTTTCTATGGTACTAGAGAGATGGCCCAACAGTTAAAAGCACTGATTGCTAGTTCAGACAACACAAGTTCGATTTATAACATCCAGGGCCAGTTCACAACTATCTGTAACTCCAATCTCAGCAAGCTGACACCTTCTGGCCTCCATAGGTGCACAGACATTATGCAGACAAAAACACCAATATATATAAGATAAAAATAAGTCTTAAAATGTATAATGATTCACTAAAAAAATAACAATAATCATAAAATTATATGTAATTTCAAAAACCTAAATAGCCAGTGAAAGAAAGAGCAAAGATGAAGAAGACAGCATATTAAGCAAGTTGAAAATATACTACAAATAAAGCTATAATAATCAAACCAATATGGCACTGGCAAGCAAAAACCCACACACAGGAGTCAACAAAGAAAAAAAAAAAAAAAACGGGAATAAATTTACCCCTTCACAGACAACTGTTTTTTTACTAAGGTGCCAAGAATACAACATGTAACAAAAACAGTATTTTCAATGAAGAGGGTTTGAAAACTGGCTACCCACATGCAGAAGAATAAATTAAGCTTCTTATTTGAGACACCAAAAGCAAGGAGAAATTGATTAAATACTTAAACATAAGAGGTGATACTGGCTGGGCAGTGATGGCGCACACCTTTAATCCCAGCACTTGGGAGGCAGAGGCAGGCAGATTTCTGAGTTTGAGGCCAGCCTGGTCTACAGAGTGAGTTCCAGTACAGCCTGAGCTACACGGAGAAACCCTGTCTTGAAAAAAACAAAAACAAAAACAAAAACAATAAAAGCAAAAATACACAAGACATATTAATTTACTAAGAGTTTCACACATTTTGATAATTGTAATATATGATGACTCAGAGTCCATCACCTTTGTCTGTTATTTTGAAAAGGAGTCAGCTTACTTCTTTATTTCAAAAAGATACCACTCCTGACCCCTTTTCTCAGTTGTTTATTACAATGTTATTCAGGAAAATGTCTGAGTCTTCGCCCTATATTATGTTCCTTGCATATCATATGATTTAGGCAGAAGTGCCTGTGAACACTGTGGACACACTTCCCAGGGAGGATGTGGATGTGACAGGTGAAGGGAAGATCAAGATTAATCTTTCAGTCATTTTTATCTCAGATAAATCCCTGTGCAGGATTGGATGTAAAAGGACTTCAACCTGATTGCTGAGACAGTCTCAAGCCTCCACTGTCAGCACTGCTGTTGCCATCGGTCTCTGAGATCTCACTAGATCACACATTTAGTTGTGCTTGTAGGATCATAGGCTCTTTCAGTGCATCCCTCCAAAGAGTTCTAAGTTTGGTTTATAATTCAGTGCCCAAAATAATTTGTCATAAGATATGATGTATTACTGAGAAAATAGACATTATGGTTTATATTGTACTGTGGAATAACTGTAGTTAAAAATGTCTCATTTATTTTAAAATACTTAGAAGAACTTTTAAGTGCCTTAACACAAATTATTGACAAATGGTTCAAGTAACTGATTTGCTAATTAGGCTGATTTCAAGTTTCCACAATGTGTAAATTTATTTATTCATGATATTGTATCTCACTAATGTTTATAATTGATAACTTTCATTTAAAATATTTTTTAAAAAATGAATATTGAAGTCTGAGTACCAGAAATTCTAATTTTGAACTTTTTATACTATAAGGTGTATCAAGCAATCATTCAATGATAACTGCAATATTTTAAATAAATTCTATTATGTATATTGGCACGTTTTATTATATGTATATTGGAACATTTCAGTGTTCTTTAGATAATTGTCAGGTAGACCCATTGTATTTCGTGTCTCGTTGAAACATTGCAGCAATAAACATATATGCTAAAGCATTAGTGTGGAATTACTTTGACAGCAGTTCTCTTGCCTTTTGGCCAGGAATTGCAGCTAATGGCAATTTCTTCCTGGGATGATTAAATTCCCTGAGTACTCTCTTTTCAAACAAAGTTGGAGAAAGGTATATAATAATAAATAGGGACTGTTAAATGTTTTGATGGTTTATACACTTTCAAGTTGACTGGAATCATCAAGGAAATCAGAAGCATATTTCTAGTTGTATGTGTTAGAGACTTTCCAGGTGGGTTTAACAGATGCAGGTGTTCCACTCTGAGTGTGGGAAGTGTGTGTCCCTTGACCTGGAAGCTGAGGTTGAATAAACAGTAGCAAAGGAGATGGCCACCAGAGGAGTGCACCCCTTCTTCTTTGTTGCCTTTCTGCAAGGCTAAAATGCTGTACTCCAGCATACTCTACTCCCAGCCATGATGAACAGAATCTTCTGCAGCAATGAGCACTGTGTTTGCTGGCTGACTCCCAAGCTCATGCTTAGTTGTCCAGGTCCTCCTTCCAAGGAATGGTGGGCAATGTCCACAGTTGCATGGGTCCTCCCCTATCAATTAACAACCCCTCACAGACATGCCTAAAGACCATTTTCATCTTGGTGATCCACAGTTGCTACACTCTTCTCAGGTGAGGCCAAGATATCACTCAAAGTTAACTGAGATATTTTAATAAGATTATTTAAGAACATGTGCATATTTTATTTCTATTTTCTTCATATGATGGTCAGCTATGCTCAAACTTTTACCTGACTCCTTGAAACATGGCATCAATAGACACATATCTGTAAGTATATTTGTATATTGCTGACTTAAAATCCTTTCAGTATAGATGGATAAGTTATATACCTGGAACAGATTTCATCTTTATTGCTAGTTTCTTCAATAACCACCATATACGTCTCTAGTCTATATCTCCACTGATCCATCAGTAGTCTACTGATATTTTTTCACAGATATAGGGGAAAAATGTAAAATTCCTACTGAAGTTCAAAATACCCTGAAAGTTAAAACAATTCAGGACAAAAATAAATAACACTTGATGACTTACAGAAACATAGTAACTAGAAATGTGCAGCACTGAAAAATAAACGGGAAGAATTATGAAGCTAGTGGAATCTCAGACTCTTTTACAATCTCTAGTTCAGACAAACTGCACACTCAGAAAGTTCTCCTTTTGTTTTTATATGAGTCTCAGAAACTGCACAAAATCACATTGAGTTATATTTTCCATTCACTTCATGGCAAACGACACGATTTCTCCTATATACCCATGATTATATACCTATTCAATGATCACAGATCCTTGTCCCCTGCTTTCTGCTGGATTTCCCACGGGGAAGGAGTGTGTAATTGAGTCTTCTGGGTTCACTTTCTACATAGTTCTCTTTTACACAGCCTCCTGAATTGTTCAGTTTATGTATTGACAACACTTCTTGTCTCTTTTATACAATTGATTTTTTTACCTTTTTTCCTTAATTGTTTTTAGTTATTCCATTTACATTACAATTGTTATCCTCTTTTCCTAGTTTCCCCTCCAAAACTCCCTATCCAATCTTTCCTCCTTCTGCTCCCCAACCCATCAGCACCCGCTTCCCTGTCCTGGCATTCCCCTACAATGGAGCATCCAGACTTCACAGGACCAAGAGCCTCTCCTTTCACTGGTGTCCAACAAGGCCGTCCTCTGCTACATATGGTACTGGAGCCATGGGTCCCGCCATTTGTATTCGATTGATGGTGGTTTGGTCCCTGAGAGTTCTGGGGTTACTGGGTGGTTCATATTGTTCCTCCTCTGAGGCTGCAAACGCCTACAGCTCCTTGGGTCTTTTCTCTAGACCTTCCATTGGGGTCCATGTGCTCAGTCCATTGGTTGGTGGTTAGCATCCACTTCTGTATTTGTCAGGCACTAGCAGAGCCTCTCAGGAGACAGCTGTATCAGGCTCCTGTCAGCACAAGGTTGTTGGCATCCACAATAGTGTCTGGGTTTAGTAACTGTATATGGGATGGGCTCCAGGTGTGGCAGTCTCTGAATGGCTTTTCCCTCCGTCTCTGCTCCACAATTTGTCTCTGAGTCTCCTCCCATGGGCATTTTGATCCTCCTTCTAAGAGGATCAAAGTATCCACACTTTGGTGTTCCTTCCTCTTGAGCTTCACACTGTGCATTGTATCTTAGGTATTCCAAGATTCTGGGCTAATATCCCCTGATCAGGGAGTGCATACCATGTGTGTTCTCTTGTGATTGTGTTACCTCTCTCAGGAAGACATTTTCTAGTTCCATCCATTTACTAACAATTTCATGAATTCATTGCTTTTAATAGCTGAGTAATACTTCATTGTGTAATTGTACACTGTTTTCTGTTTCCATTCCTCTGTTGAGGGACATCCAGGTTCTTTCTAGCTTCTGGTTATTATGTATACGGCTGTTATGAACATAGTGGAAAATGTGTCCTTAGTACATGTTGGAGCATCTTCTAGGAATATGCCCAGGAGTGGTATATCTGGGTACTCAGGTAGTACTATGTCCAATTTTCTGAGGAACTGCCAAACTGAATTCTAGAGTAATTTTACCAGCTTGCAATCCCACCAACAATGGAGGAGTGTTCCTCTTTCTCTACATCCTCACCAGAGTCTGCTGTCACCTGAGTTTTCAATCTTACCCATTCAGACTGGTGTGAGGTTGAATCCCAGGGTTGTTTAGATTTTCATTTCCCTGATGATTAAGTATGTTGAACATCTCTTTAGGTGCTTCTCTGCAATTCACTATTCTTCAGTTGAGAATATTTTGTTTAGCTCTGTACCCCATTTTTATAGAGGAGACATGGAAAGCAGAAAAAACTAGAAATGTAAATAAAGAAAATATCCAAAAAAAGAGGAACAAAATATTATTGAACCAAGCCTGGTGAAACATGTTCTGCATATAATAAAACTGTATGTTTGCTTTTTATATAAAATGTTAAGTTTATTGATGTCCCGCCAATACATAATACAGCAGGTTTGAAATCTAGTTTATAGGTCCATTTATTCCTCAATATTTATAAGCTTATACATCAATTCCATAGTTCCTTTACAAGTTCTAAGTGTGTCTCATCAATGTAGACCAAGATTTACAAGGTTGTGGTACTGAGATGACAAAATATTTTCTTTCAGTGTAAGTCCATAATTTTTTTTCATAGAAGGTATATAGTGAGGGTGACATCCAGGAGAGTGAATGTCTTAGCTTAGTGGCTTCTACAATAACACAGACTCCTTCCTTGCTCTGCCCTACCAAAGTAAAGAATTGTTAAACACTTTCCAATTAATATGATTCTCTTAAACTACCCCTAAGAAACTATTAGAAATTATGAATTCAAAAGGCAAAAATTGGAAAAATGGTATTACTGATTTCAACTAATTTTATTAAAGATAGTTAAGTCAAAGACGGGAAATAATTCTAGAAAAATTATTTTAGTTCAGCACATATACACATGAACAGATATTTTTTAAATGTTTGTTGAGTTTTTCAGTAGTTTTAGTAATAAAAATGTAAATGTTCACTACTTTTGTTTTATATAACAGACTTTTGACTTATTTAGATGAACGCGTATAATGTAACTTTTTTCCTTTGAATCATATGAAACTTTATTGGTTCGCAGACAAAAGCAAAAAAGTTTATGTTTTCAATTTCAAAATATTGATTACAAACTATAATGTCCACAAGTATAAGTTAGTGTAAAGTATAATCAATTAAATAACAGTTATATTTATCTAGTGCAAAGTTTAAGATGAACCTAAATGAAATACAATTTAATATTGTTTTCTCTTCATCGCCCTAGAAACAAAATTGATTTAGAACTGATGTGGTGACCACCAGTCACTGTGACTTTGTTTCAGCAATTAGGCTATTTAGGCAATATGTTGTGGCACTTCATGAAAATGCTCTCTGGATTAAACACACATGATAAAAGGGTGTATCAAGATTAGAGACAAAGACATATAATGTCTATTTGCAATAGACTAAGAAGTAGAAAACCTGCTTATTTTTTCTATTGTTGTCTATGCTATATTATTTATAGAAAATAATGAAATAAACCTAGTCCTCCACAAGCAATGAAGTGCACAATATATGATACAGGTAAAAGGATGGAGCCTGGATAATCAAGTAGAAGGAACTAGCAACTTCCAGGAAAGTAGGTTGGAGAATAAGCTTGAAATAACAAACTGGGCTTCCTGTCCTGGCCGTGGTAGGAGAGCAGCAGCCATGGCCCTGCGCTACCCCATGGCCATGGCCTCAACAAAGCCACAAGATGAAGAAGAACATCAGGGAACCAAGACACAGCCGGCCTCGGGCGCCTCACCAAGCGCACCAAGTTCGTGAGGGATGCGATCCAGGAGGTGCAGGGCTTCGCTCCCCAAGAGCAGTGCGCCATGGAGTCGCTCAGTGTCCACGGACAAGCGCGCGCACTCTAATTCATCAAGAAGAGGGTGGGTGCGCACATCCGGGCCACAAGAAAGCGGGAGGACTGGCAATGTCCTGGCAGCCATGAGGAAGGCAGTCGCCAAGGAAGATTGATGAACCACCCCCCCCCTAAAAGATAGTTCCAAAAAAAAAAAAAAAAAAAAGAACAAAATGGCAGTCTGCAGAGTTTCAGCAGGTGCACATTTTATTTCCTTTCCTATCACTGCAGTTTACCTGTCTAGACAACTGTCATGGAGGTTTTTATCCTTCAAAAGAAGCAAATTCACTTGCCTGCATGGGCAGGATAATTTGTTTATAAACATTAATATATGACTTGCCATATGTTCATTTGCTTCTTTGGGCAGGAAATCCTGTGGCACAGGGTGACATAATAAGTTATGTAAGATGATACAGGATTTCTGCTCTACTTTTCACTAGATCTGGATACTGAGATTGCCAAGATTCAGCACCAACAAGTTTTATGCAGTGCTGAGGACAAATATCAAAACTTTGTGTCTGTTAACCCAGTAATTTACCAACTGAGTTGTACTACCAATTCTGTGTATTTCATTTAATCAGAGCAAAATGCTTCTCATTATTTAAAAATGTGTGTCACAGCAGAACTGAAAAAAATTAGAACACCATAGATGCAAAGTTGTGCTGACTCGTCTAGTTCAGGCCTGTGTTCAAAACTAAGAAAAGAGAGAGAAGAGAGATGAAGACACCAAGAGTGATAGAGTGAGTAGAATTTTATCTCAGAAATTAAAATAATCTGCACATGAATTGGGTCTGGGATTATGCTGGTTAATATTTTGTCTAACAGAGTCAAACAGGGTGACATTACATATATATATTCATCTCACATAATGAAATCATGACCCCAAAACACATGTTCTTTACACTTGCAGTTCCTAAAATTTCAGGGGCAATAATATCCAGTCTCAAGGCTGAGGTGAGAAATTGTGCTCATAATGATTGCTTCATACTGGGGATTTGTGAGAACACATTCTCAGATACTGTAATAGGGCCTCACAAATGAAAAGAATAAGATTCTTTAACAATGAAAATAAATGTATTAGTAAGAAGCCTTTGAGATTCATATTGAACAACCCTACACTGACCTGAGCCTTCTGTTCTTTCTTTGAGCTATTTTCCAGAGCTCTATAAAATGTAAAAAGGCCAGAGGCTGAGGCACTGATCCAGGAAGCTTTGCCCTGTAGCAAATAGGAACTACACCTGTGACAGGGCAGATTCTAAGGTAATCAGTAAAGTTGTGTGCAAGGAAGGTTGAATGTCTGTGAATTTGTAGCCCAGCAAACGTGCCCCTGTATACCACAAATACAACATTTTGTTCAGGTAGAATGTAATAGGCATTGGATTTCTGAAACCATACAGAAAACAGGATTGTAAACTACCACAGTAACTCTGCATATATGGTAATGAAAAGCAGTAACACAAAGTTGTCCATAATTCTTTCTTTGTTATTAAAGAGCCTGTTAGAGTAGTGAGGTAATCTGATTTCTGATGTTACGTTTACTTATCATTACTTGAGTTAACAAGTTTTGGATATACATGAGTTTAATAGTGTGGATGCTCATATGCACTGCACATGTGTTGGCACTCACTACACATGTGTACACTTGCTAATGAGTAGGGAAGCTGAGGTTGACAAGACTCTCTTCCTTGACCACTCTCTGTCTTAAAAATTAAGCTTGCTGCATTGTCCAGATCAGCTAGCTGCTTGCGCCTAAGTTTCTGTCTGTGCCTCTGAGAGAGAATTACAGGCCAGCTTATATGCCTAAAACTCTGTTCATCTGCAGTACATTATTTACAAGAAAGAGTAATTATGCTGTGTTCTTAGTCACTTTCCATCACAGTGCACCCTTCACATTTGTCTCTACACACTTTTGTAGTAGTGATTCCCATCAATATGTACTTGGTATGTTTTACAATAATATTCAGGAGCAATATTCATTATTTTGAATTCAGTCATCTTTTTAAAGTTCTGTATTGAATCTCGAGATTACAAATCCTAAAAGGAAAACAATAGACAGCCTTCAAATAATGTATTCAGCTATTTCTTCTCATGTGTGCTTGTAAGTTTTTTTCTTAGATCCACATATCTTTTCCTCGGATTCTTCGAGTATTCTCTTTGAAAATATTTCAATTAAAGTAAATGAGTGAAATGTATTTGTTTAAGATTTATATTGCATACTATTTCTCTATAGCATACCATTGTATAAGCAATAAGCTATCTAATATTTTAGCATAAATTTTCCTACAGAAAAAAATATTCTGTTTGATTTGGCATGATGAGATTAATGAGCTTACAGGTATTTTTTTTTACTGTAACTTATGTCTGTTCTATTTATGACAACATTAGAAACATAAATTACTTGCATCACACTCACAACTTTCTATAAACATCGATCATTTTCTATATGACATGGAAATGATGTCAAGATTGTTATGGAGATAAATACAGTTTCCTTCACATGTTGTTTATTTAAATATAATGGTTATTATGCAATGTAATACGTGTTCCCCCATAAATGAAATTAATTATCTTTCCCTTTTTGCTCTTAGAGTTTGAAGATATGATTTTCAAAGTCATCTTGAATTCCAGATTTTCTTGGCATAGCTGCCTAAGTGTTGGAATTAAAGGTATGTCCTATCATGGCCATGTGGTGATCCTGTTAAAAAAAAAAAGCAGTGGATTAACTTACTGGGACACTTAGAACATTTAAACAATAAGTGTTGATTTTTTGTCCACAGTTTAGACATCCAGGAGCAGGTCAGGTGTTCTGAGGCATAGAGATATTGAGGAGAAGATGGAAGTGATGGCAGTTTGTTTGCATGCCTGCCTTCATATTGAGGCTTGATTGTAGCTGTAGAGTCTAAGCTTACTACAGGGCTTCTTGGGAGGCCTTGATACCTAGAGGCTTGCAGCAGAGTTCTTCCCTACCTTCCCAGGCAGACATATTCCCATATTCTTTTCAACTACATGCTTCCTTTCCTACCATGAGCGTAAACTGAGGTACAGTGTCTTTCATAACCTAAAATCATCACTTTTGCCATATGCTGTCAGATACACAAGGCTACAGTACAGTGCTGAAAGGGACTACATAATCAGTACTCAACATTCTGTCATCAACTTCCACACTGTACAGTTTAGTTCATTATGACAAGAATCCATATCACTTGCCATACTGTGCCAGTGCCTAGGAGTCTGTCACTAACTGTGGCTTAGACCAGAGCAGGAGAGTTTCATTTTGCTTAGAGTTTGAACTGACACAGCCCATCTTGGTTTAGGAGGTATGGGTCAGCTAGCCACGTTACATCTACTCATGAATCAGAGAGGGATGAAAGGCAGTGCTCAGCTTATTTTTTTCCTTTTTAATCTGTCAAGGATCACAGCCCTTGAGAGCATGGACCCACATTCAGGGTGTGTTTTCTCTCCCCAGATAAGCTTTCCTGAAAACATACTGAAAGATATACCTAAAGATATGTTTCCATGGTAATTTTAAATTCACTCAAGTTGATAGTTGATATTTACCATTGTAGAAGATATCGAAGAGTTACTAGTCAGTGACAATTCTGAAATTATATTTAGCCACAATTAACTACTTCGAAGAGGCTGAAATTCCACCCTTACATCTTATTACTAAGGCCTTAGGCATACTTGTATAGAACTCTACTCTAGATGTTTCCAATATCATAAGAAAAGAAGCTACATATATTTAGCAATCATATAGCCTGCTATATTAATAAGTATGTTTGCTGTCCATGTTATAGGGAAATGATGTCATCTCATAATTGTGCTTCCCATTATGACACTGGCTAGATTAACTGATTAGTCATATAATCAATGTTTGCTATTTTTGAGAAGGCATTACTCTTATCCATATAAATTTGAGCTACTTAAATAAAAATAATTTTCATTTTATAAAACTTTGAAGTTTGTTAGAAATAAAAATTCCTAATCAAATATGAAAAAGAAGATAATGAAAAGAAATTCTGTATGCCGGAACATGATTTTAGCCCTGCCTCTTGTAAGGCAGGAGGAGGGAGATCAACCCAGGTCTGAGACTGTCTTGACACAATAGTGAGATCATGTTGCAAAGCTAATGATATAAACTCCAAGGAAAGTGGTTAAAAAATGATTGCATATTGAAGCTCCATGTCCATAGAAAGATCTTGAAGTCTTAGAGGATGGCCATTCCATTGCAGATAGACACCATGAAATTATGGAAGGGAAAACAATATGATCCTTAATGCCTTTCCCATAAGCTACCAGTCAGCACACACTCCCTTTCCTCAACTTCAACCATTGTTGCATCTTCATTTTAAATGCATGTACAATCATAACTGGTTGTTTCTCTTTCACATTTCCTTTTTAATTAGGTGTTTTCTTTATTTACATTTCAAATGTTATCTCCTTTCCACATTTCACCTCCCCAAACGCCCTATTCTCTACCCCCTCACCTTGCTCACTAACCCACCCACTCACATTACTCTTACTACATCACCTACACTGGGGCAATGATCCATTACAGGTCTAAGTGCCTCTCCTCTCATTGATATCCAACCAGACCATCCTCTCCTTGTGTACTCTTTGGTTGGTGGTTAAATAGCTGAAAGCTCTGAGGGTACTTGTCGGTTAATATCATTGTTCCTCCTATGGGGATGCAAACCCCTACAGCTCCTTGGGGCCTTTCTCTAGCTCCTCCATTGGCCACCCTTTGCTCAGTTCAACGGTTGGTTGAGAGAATCCCCCACTGTATTTGTAAGGTACTGGCAAGGCCTCTCACGAGACTGCTATATCAGGCTCCTGTCAGCTAGCACTGTTGTCATGCACAATAGTGTCTGTGTTTGGTAACTATATATGGAATGGATTCCTATTTGGGGGCAATCTCTGTAAGGTCATTCCTTCCCTCTCTGCTCAACACTTTGTTTCTAGTCTTTGATTGTTGCTTCCTGGTATTGTTGTTGTTAAAAGTGGAGTTATGTTTATGTGGCTACCATCTTATTGGTCTGTTAATGGAAGATTACATTATTGCTTTTTCTAGTGTAGTTTCCATCATTCTGTTGGAGTTTTCTATGTATTATTCTTTGAAGGGCTGGATTTGTGGAAAAATATTGTATAAATTTGGTTTTGTCATGGAATATCTTGATTTCTTCATTATGGTAATTGAGAATTTTGCTGGATAGAGTAGTCTAGGCTTTATTTGTGTTCTCTTAGGGTCTGAATGAGATCTGTCCTGGACCTTCTAGCTTTCATTGTGTCTGATAAGAAGTCTGGTGTAATTCTGATAGGTCTGTATTTATTGTTTTTTTAGAATATACTTAATATTTTAATTGAGGATACATGATTAAATTACATAAAATTTGGTCTATTAACACCACAAACAAGAAAAGTAAAACAAAATATAATGTAAACAAATGCAAAACAGAACAAGGTAAATATGTAAGAAATAAAAATAATGGTACTTATTAAAACTACATTACAAGGAATATTAAATGTGGTCACATTATTCTTTAAAAACATAAAGCTTTCCTGATCTATGAAAAAGAAAGTTCTCATAATACATTGTCTATAAGAAACATAGGCTAAAGGGGTCTGGAAGGATGTACCAAGTTGACAGTGAAAGACACAAAAATGAACTAGGGCAGCTACATCGGTTTCAGACAAAGTGGATGTCATTAATATAATAAATTGTCATTACTTAAATAGGATTTGTAACATACATGCTTTTCTTACATTTTGAAGGTTTACAGTTCCATGATGGAGTCACTGGAAGTGTTGAGTTCACGATCTCACTTATGCATGGCAGCTTCTTGCTGTCTTTCTACAACCATGAAACGAGCTCCTTGTCCCTATCTGGACTGTTATTGGAGGGAAAGTGACCCAGAAGTGACATCACTGCTGGAATCCCAGCTCTCTCCTGGCAGGCTGTGCTCAGAGGGCAATGAAACCACCCAGCTCCAGGGTGCAGATGGTGAGTGGAAGGATCCTTTTCCAGATGCTCTACTCATCTTATGTCCTGTGACTCTCCCACAGTTCTTATTTTAGATTTGCTGTCTTTATCCATTTGTTACCCTATGTTCTAACAAGGAGTCTTGGAAAGGCTCCTATTCTCCCACCATTATAGTACTTTGAACTTTGAACCAGAAGTTATCTGTGACCCCAATATGAAATACCATTCTCAATATCCATTCACAAAATATTAGACAGTAGTGTGGGCCAACTGCATTTCTAATCAGACAAGTATGAAGTTTTCATTGCTTGTTGACATTTCTGGGATCTGAAGTGTTTGTCACTACTTATAGTATTACCCTTGCACTCAAAATCAGCCTGCAACTACATGCGTTCCAGAAGCAGTCTGTTCTGAACAGCTGCTCTAAAAATCAATCTGTCTATAAAAATCCAGCCTTGCTAAGGGTAATGGCAGCATTGGCATTTCTTTCCCAAGCTGAATGAGAGAACGGAGGCCTTCAGCGTCCAAATCTTTAAAGAAAGTAAATATACACATATTAGAAGCTCCAAATACATCATTATTTATATTTTTACATTTTACATTTTTTACCATTTTAAAAGGTACAGTGAAGTCATTAATTGAATATATATTATGTTCAGGAACTTTCCCCCTATGCCCATGTCCTCAAGGATCTTCCCCGGTTTCTCATGCCTCTGATGGGAAAAAATGCAAAGGTAGACAATCAGACATTATGTATGCAGAGAGACTGAGATACATACAGAATGTCTGACAGACAGACAGACACACACAGAGAAAAGAGATAGAGGCAGAAAGAGAGAAAGACAGAGACAGAAAGAGTCAGAGACAGAGAGACAGAAAGAGAGAAAGAGCAGCACCCAACTCCATATGAGATTTATCCATTAAATACCCCTCCTCAGAGCTCAAGGAATCCTGAAGTAGAAAAATAAGAATAAATAATATACTTACCATAGGATAGACTAGACACAAGGAGAACAAAGCCTTCTAAGTCAACTGATCAAAACTTATTTGTACACACAGATGGTGAGGCAGCAGACATTGGGTGTATTGGTGTGTGCAAAGTCTTCCCAAAACCTATCTTTCAGTTTAGTATTTTATAGGACTCCTGAATGTGTAAAAATATGTCTCAGTTTCTTGAGCTCTTTTCTTCTGTTGGTTTGCCAAATCTTACTTTGTTGAGCTTTTCTGTGTGGTAACCTAAGTTTCATTCTTAAATTCAATATACAGATCTAAAAGAAACCACCTTCCTGAAATTATCTGCTGACCTCCAACCATTTATCCCTTTATGATCAATATCGAACACACAAACAAACAAATGTGAAGTATCTTAGGTGAGGGTTAGATAGATGCTTTAGTGATTAAGAGCATGCACTACTCTTTCAGAAGATCCGACTGTAGTTTTTAGTACTTCATAAGCTGGCTCACAACTGTGAAAGTAGAAGGTAACATAAAGCAACATCTGAAATTGTCTTGTGACCTCCACATTTGCATGCTGTGTGCACATATCCACCCATTGCTCAGGTGACATTCCTTACTGTATATGAAGGTGCATCTCTGTATTTTCAATTGTTAAATCTGTACTGATAAAGAGCTAAGTGATGGCAGGAGTTTGATACTGTCATTTCTGAACCATCACTGTGCTTTAGATTTTAAATTTTGCTGATTTAAATTTTGCTGACTTTGCTCAAAACATGAATGTCATTGCCTGATGGCAATCCAAGAGATATTCTGGCACTGTCTTACTGCTAATTGCTAATTATAAATATCTGACAGCCAATAGAAAGGTCAAAACTACTGGGATTGACCAGGGCAGGAGACAGACAGAGGGGACAAAAGCAGATGCAGGAGTATGAAAAGATACTGATGGAAGCAGAAGATAGGGAACAGAGCTGTAAACAGTGAGAACCAAATGGGTAGGTAGATTGTTGTACAACTTGAAGTAAGTTTAAATGAGCTCTCCCATCAAAATGCCTACAGCTTTGACCTATACAGAAATCTATGTTTTATTTATGCTGTAAGCTGCTCTGTGAAAAGCCCTGTTTTCACCTATGCTCACAACAATACACACCTGTAAAACAGTATGTGATGCAGTTTCTTCGGTGTATGGATGATTAAACTGATAGACAATTTCATGGTTTCCTACATAGAGGAATCCAGAGAAGCTTCCATCCCTCTTCCAAACACAATTGACCTTCCTGCCTAACAAGTGTAGCCCAGCCTTCTCACATTTCTCCCTTGCTCACATACCCTTTGAGCCTTGGTAACAGGCTCTCAGGGCAGCAATAGAGCCCCTGAGAACAAAGTCTTTGATTTATTGCTTGTGTTGTATTCATAGAGGCAGAGAAGGCCCACACAGAACTAAGTACACATGTATGAATGCTCACATCTACAAGCATAATCTCTCACTCATGGAGACCCTCATCTCTGTACATACTCATGTATCACACACACTTGGAGAAACCTCCCATGACAGAGAGGCACATGTAGACACACATACTGAAAAATGGTTGTTTACAATTGTATAGCCATTTAATCTACTGTACACTTGAGAAACTGCCCTGAGCCGCCAAAAAACGGGACTTGTGCATTAGTTCATGATAACTGTGGCATCCAATGCTTCCTCCTTTTCCTGGACTTCCATCAACCACTGTTCAATCATGTTCTCTTTCAGATATCTCTGGATAAAATAGCTAAGGGTCCTGGAATGCATACTGTATGAACAGTGTGGTGGCCAATCTTTCAGCCTTGTACATCTATCAAGAAAGCAGTGTCACAGATGCATAGTGCTCTCACAAGGCAGAGAGGGGAGAGGCATTCAACAGAAAGCAACAGGCATGCCACTTACTTCATTCAGCTTAGAATCTCTGTCTCCTCAGTTGGCTCCAGTCAGTCTGTGGAGAACTTCATCCCTCTGCTCCCTCGGAATCTCTCTTGACCAATTAAAGGTAAGTTTTCTAAGAGACATTGCAACACAGCTTGTGAGCAATGAGTATTTCTTTATGGTCACCTGTCCCTTTGCCTAACTGTGAAGTATCTTTTAGCCTCTGGTTCCTATATTGATGATTTGTGAGGTTTGGTTCTCCAGAACTTGAGCTTGCTATATTAGTAACTCAGGCCTAAATAGAACATCAACATCACTGTCACTCAAACCTCACTGAAGCTGAGGCAAGAAAATCATATGGCCAGCCTGCCTTATATGGAAATTCTACCTCAAAAAGTGCATGATTGTCATTCAGGAATGTCACTGTACCTGACATCTCATAGACTACAAATGCCTCTTACTATGCTAACAGGAAAATGTCAGCAGCAAGGAGGATAAACTGCTCTTTAAGTGTGTTAATGAAATCACCTGAGAGGTTCTTTTCTTGTTGATGGAGAATCACCAAAATATCACCACATTCCTCCTCTCCTCTCTAGAATTGCCTTTACTTTCGATCAGGTCTAACTATGTAAACCAAACTACCTAGATGTCATGGTATATTTTTGTCTCTATCCCAAGAAGCAGGACTTGAGATGTCTTCTGGGTGACTTACCTGATTAAATAATAGGAAAATTGGCAAGATTTCCTATCTTCCAATATCTCCAACAGGTCTTCAACTTGTAGCCACAAGGTCTCCCCAGAAAACACATTCAGAGTCTACAACATCAATACTATTATTCTTTCTCTGGTTCAAATTAAGGAGAGCTAATGGCTGAGTAGGAAGTCCTTACCCAACGGGTTAAAATGCTCCATGTTCTCCTTCTCTTGCTGTCTTGGGTTTTTCAGGGACTTTAAGCTTCCCCTAGAACTCCACACTCTCTACTTCCCCATGGGTTCTCTGCCTGATCCCCCACCCGACATCCAGGTACATGCATCAAGACTGGGGAAATCCAGGCAGTCTCTTGAGCAGGTAAATGCTTATAGAGTTCTACGTTTAAGGATTTCTATTTATTTTGTTTCTCAGAAGACTTTGTGCATGTGAATTTTTGATCTATATGTAGGTATATGAATTCATTACTAGAGCCAAGGTTACCCAAGAAAATTAGGAATTGAGTAGAGAACTTATGAGCAAACATATGGGAGATGAGATCAAATAGGATCCATATGGAATCAGTTTTTTTTCTTTTTTTTTTTTTTTTTTTTTTTGGAATGAGCCATGTCTTGAGCCTCATGCACTGTCCATAAATTAATTTGTACTCTGCAGAGCATTGGAGATCAGAATGCTTTGTGTCCTCCTCATGTTTTGATCTCGGAACATTTACAAGTAATGACCTGGCCCCTCATCCTAGTCCTGTACTTATAGTACCACCTCACTTACAACTCTGCACTGGCTAGCAGCAAGTCAGTCTGGGGATTGGGTTGTGTCTATGTGTACAGGGCCAGCTGTGATATGAAAAGGCCTAATCTGTGTCTTCACTTAGACCAACAAGCAAGGAGAGGTGAGAATAATAGGGAAGGATCTAATAGGAGAAGTGAAAAAAAAGTGTGTGTCTGGGTCAGATGTGGAATGGAATGTAAGCATTGCAAAAAGGACGCTTAGAGATTCACTTTCTGTCCTCATCTAGGCACAGACATGCAAAGGGACCAGTGGTAAGAAAACCTCGTGCTGTAGTGATGGAACAGTTATCAGTGTGTCCTTTATATATGATGCATTTGCTGAGTGCGGACTTGTGGAAATAATTGAGAGTTCATTATTCTCAGATAGCAATGGTTAGTGAGACCCTGGCTGCTCTTAAGGATCCAATAGGAATCACCCGGTCCACAGGCTTCAATATCCAAGCTGGAGACCATGAATCTTAAGTTAAAGGGAGGACCCTCTGCAGTGAACATTTGCAGCTTGTTTCAGCAACTGATGATTGTGATCAAAAAATTCAGTCCCAGGAGTGAGAAACCCACCTTGTACTTTTATTCAGTGAATCCTGAAGCTACATAAACAATATAAGCTAGTACTTTTTCTCTTGGTTACATACCAGAAGTAGATGGTAAGAACCTACTGTTGAAGAAACCACAGTTCAGTCTTGGTCCATAGACAAATGAACTGAGTCTGGCAGACATCTGACTGCTGCTTTGCATTCTCTGTGAAGTGTGGTGCTATACATGGGAGAGAAGTCATGTTCTGACCACTAGTGGATTTTATATGCTATTATTCTAATGTGCTTGGTAGAATATGCCTACAGATGCAATCATGACAGTCTTGCTATAACAGTAATCAAAACGGTCTGGTTAAAATTTTGGCCATTAGACAAGATGAAATCCATACCTAGATCTTTAATCTGGTCCTAAACCCACACTCTGGTACATAACAGATCATGAAAAGACATACTGCTGTCTTTTTGGACATACTTTCAAACTGCTTCCTCAATGTGTTCATGTTCATAGATTAGTGCTACTTTTCCCAAAGGTCAGAGAAACAACTTTTGCAGGGGGATCTGTCAATGTATAGACTAATTTACTCTCATTGGTTTTTTATTATTATTACTTGTATTTGTACTACTCTCATTATCCTTATCATTACTATCATCATCATCATCATCATCATCATCATCATCATCATCATCATTATTTAGAGGTATACCTATTTCCTTAATTACCTCGAGTTGCTGAGAGCAAATGTTAAGTGTTTGACCCCAAATGAGACATTTAAATCACACAAATACACACCAGACCTAACTACTCAGAGGCCATGGTATAACATGACCTAGAAACAGTATAAAAAGTGGAAAATAGGAGGAGCACTTTGAAAACGTCTGTTCTGGACAGGATAAGCCATTGCACTCATAAAAACCCAGCAACTGTGTTTACTTGCACTATACCTTTAAAAGGTGAAGCCCTTACAGCATGCTATCATAAATATTAAAGAAGTTCCTAGTCCAGCTTTAAAAGAACAGCTAATAATATCAAGTGTTTTTGGTTATGAGGAGTCATTTTTCTTTAGTGGTAAAGAGAAAAGAATTTTTCCAGCATCCATGGGACACCACAGGGAAGACATGCAACACACCTGATTGAACACAGCAGATTTATGTTTTTTGTTTTTGTTTTTGTTTTTAAATGTTACATGTCCCTTTGACACTGAATGCACAGAACAAAGAGAGAATGTTCAAAACTACAATTGAAATGTGGTCAAGTAACATATAAAGAAAGACCTATAAGACTTCTAAACAGAAGAGCCTGGTCAGAGGTCATACATACTATAAGAGAACAAAAGTGCCAGCAAAGGGTAAAATGTTAAGCAAAATTTCCAATAGATAGATATAAATGGGGAAACTAAAGTGTTCCCAACAGAAGAGCCAGGTCATACATACTCTAAGAGAACACAAATGCCAGCAAAAGCTACAATACCAAGCAAAACATTAAATCAATATAAATAGAGAGACTGAAGAATTCCAGGAAAAAAACAAAATTAATAAAATATCTATCTACCAATCCAATTCTACAGAAAATTCTAGAAGGAAAACCACAACACAATGATGGTGTGTACACCAAAAACAAAAACAAAAAAAAAAAAAAAAACAAGACACAAGATATTAATCGACTCACAACAAAGACAAAAGGAGAGAACCACATGCACATAACAATGGATTCAACTCATCAATAAAAATACATAGGCTATCAGACTGAATATACCAAGATGATCTAGCATTTTACAGCATAAAGACTCCTTCATAACAAAGACTGACGCTACCTCAGAGTAAAAGGCTGGAAAAGGATCTTTCAAGGAAATGGTACCAAGAAACAAGCTGGAGATAACAACCAATAGACTTTCAACCAAAAATTTATCCAGGGAGATGAGAAAGGACACTCTGCATTCATCAAACAGAAAATCCACCAAGAAAAAGACTCAATTCTGAACATCTCTCCCCCTAAAGTAAGGGTACCCAGATTCATAAAAGAAACTTTACTACTGCTCAAAACACACATTTAACCCTACACAATAATAGTGGGAAACTTCTGCACCCCACTTTCATCACTGTAAATGTCATTGAAACAGAAACTAAACAGAGACACAGTGAAACTAACAGAAATGATGAACCAAATGAACCATTTTACAATTAACTATAGTACATTTAATCCTAAAACAAAATGATGTATCTTCTTCTTACCTCATGGTACCTTCTCAAACATTGACCACACAATTGCTTACAAAACAGGCTTCAACAGAAAAAAGATTGAAATACTCCCTTGTACTATGTCAGATTACAACAGACTAAGTCTTCTATAGCAAAAAAAAATAACAGAAAGGCTATAAACATATGGAAGCTGAACAATACTTTACCATTGTCAAGGAAGAAATAAGGAATTAAGACTCTATAGAATTTAATGAAAATGAAGGAACATGATATCAAAACACTTCCAAAAAGAAACTGGAAGAAGCATACACTAGCAGCATGACAGCACAACTGAAAGCTCTAGTACAAAAAAGCAAATGGACCCAAGAGGAGTAGATGGAAGGAAATAATCCAACTCAAGGCTGAAATCAACCAAGTATAGATAAAAAGAATTCTAAAAAGAATCAACAAAACCTCGAGGGTATTCTTTGAGAAAATAGATAACCCTTAGCCAGACTAATCAGAGGGCACAGAAACAGTACCCAAATCAAAAAAAAAAAAAAATCAGACAGGAAAAGGGAGGCATAAGAACAAAATCTGATGAAATTAAAATAATAATCAGATTCTACCACAAAAGCATTTACTAAAACAATCAAACTAAATACTAGAAAACATGGCTGAAATGGAAGATTTACTACACAGATACCAGGGAGCAAAGTTAATTCAGGATCTGAATAAACATCTAAAAAAAACCCATAACCCCAACATAAATAGATTGTCTCATTAATAGCCTCCCAACCAAAGAAAGCCCAGGACCAGATGGGTCTAGTGCAGAGTTCTGTCAAACCTTCAAAGAAGACCTAATACCTATATTCTTCAAATTATTCCACAAAATAGGCACAGAAGGAAACTACTCAATTTATTTTTGAAGTCACAGTTAAAGCGAAAGAAAACCATACATCGACCCAACAAAAGAAAGAGAACTTCAGACTAATTTACCTTTTAAATATTGATGCAAAGATACTCAATAAAATTTTCACTAACAGAATCAAAGAACACATCAGAATGATCATTCACCATGTTCAAGTAGGCATGGAAACCAGTCAATAGACTATTCCTCCATGGCTCTTGCCTCTAAATCTGATTTTCTGTCATGTCATATTTAAGTGATGGACTCTGATCAGGACATATAAGCAAGACCTACCATTGTTCTATATGTTTCTTTTAGAACATTTTGGGAAAACAACAGAAGAAAACAGAGAAGATATTGCAAAAGTAAAACGAATGGTTATGGCAAGCTGTAGCCAGTATGGTAATAAATGGACAGAAATAGAAGCCATTTCTACTAAAACTAGGAGCAAGATAAAATAATTTATATTTTCCATTTTCGAAAAAGTAATGGTCCAGTGTTTCCAAAGGTAACCTTGTTGGTCTGGAACATGCTATATAAATCAGACCGGCCTGAAAACCACTCAGTTCTGTTACATCTGCCTTCTGAATGCCAGGATTAAAGTAACTCACCACCATGTTTTGTTTCTTTTTCCATTTTTATTCTATATAATTATTTACCTCTCAGCCACAATAAAAACACAGAGAAAAATTGAGCTACACAGTGATATACATGCAGGAAAATAAGTTACCAAATTTTCCTACCTTGAGGAAGATATTCTTTCATATTTAAGGTCATAAATGATCCATATAATATTCTTGAAACAAATAGACACAGTGCAAAATAAACATGACTATGACGCATCTCTCCATTAAGAATTAGAACTGGCTGCCACATCTACCTGAAGCATATAAATCAGAGTTAAACTTCATTCTGTCCCCCTAACTCCATTGCCTTCCATCCTAAGGAGGCCTCCTGGAGCCCCTGGGGTATCCAGGTCATACCATTCCATTTCTCAGCCAGCAGAGATGAGCTACAATTTGTCATTTGAGTGCATCACCAGGAACACAGCTCTGCCTGCTTTCCTGATGAGGCATATGAGACCCTAGAAATATTCAGGTCTATTTGAGGTACAACCAGACAAGGTAAAGAGTGTGCCATTCCATGAACTTCCCTGGCAGGCCTAACACTCTGTGTTCTTCCCAACGAGGGCTGTCAGGATGAGGAAGATCTAATCAACACTAGAGATGATAATATGTCTGCAGCCCAGTGTAAGAACCAAACCAACAAGTGCCAGAGCAATATGGCAACACCAGAACCCAGCTATCCTCCAGCAAGCCCTGAACAACTTAACACTACTGAAGCTGGTGTTAAAGTCAGGAAAATGACCTTAAACCCTAGCTTATAAAGATGATAGGGGTTATTAAGAAGGAAATTCGTACATTCCTAAAGGAAAGCACGAACTGATGGAGTCCTGGAGTTGCAAAACCTAGGGAAGAGAAACAGGAACCACAGAGGCAAGCATCACCTACCAAATACAAGGTGGAAGAGAGAATCTCAGACATAAAAGTTATGATGGGAGAAATGGGTTCATTGGTCAAAGAAAATGCAAAATCTGAGCACTTCCTGACACAGAACACATATAAAATCTGGAACACTATGAGAAGAACAAATTTAAGAAAGCAGGAATAGAAGAACACTCCCAGAACCACAGCTCAGGAAATATGATGGGAGTATTATTGTTGGTTCGAGGTCAGAGCCTCTGGAGGAGTGGTGCATGGGGAGCGATCTTGGTCAGTGGTAAGCCCAGAGTTCACGTGTAACAGGGTCTGATGATGCGCATGTGTGTTAGTGTGTTTGTGCATGCCTCACTGTGCCCATGTGAGTCTGCACAGACAAGAACATGGTGGTGGTGTTCTGGGACTCCGCTGAGAAGCCCAGCTGTGGCCTCTCAGTGGATCAGTGTTTACCTGTGCCTCTCTTTAACAGGCATAGTACTGGGAACTCTGCCTGCTCCCTGTGATCTGGTGAGCTACCATGGAGTGGTGTGCCCAAACACTTCAACCAGCCTGAGGGTGGAGGTGCCAGGGACTGATGAGCAGATCTTGTCTCAGCAAGCCTCTAGCCTCCACTGGGGCTGCAGCCTATGGGAGGAGTGCTCTGAGCAGCAGGGTGTCTGGCTGGGTTTGAGTGGAGTGCGTTTTTTCGGGTATGTACGCACTCAGAGTGACATGTTTTGTTTTAGAGAAAATGAGGTTGAGGTCTGGGCTTGCAATTTCCCACTTCTCTTAATCCTGGGAGAATCTAAACAGCTTTGTTTAAAAATTGGACATGGAGATTGCACGGACCCGAGTGAGGAAGAGCCCTTTGGTCTCTCAGAAAGGCAATTAAGTCTGCAGCCAGCCTGTGGACTTGTGTGGCTATTATGTATGTATGTATGCATGCATGCATGCAGCACGTGGAACTCCTGGTTAACGAGGCAGAGCACTTACAACATAAACCATGACACGAGTCACTAAATAGACAGTAGATTGTCACTGGGTCTCACTGGTTTGCTGCAGAGGATAGTTGGGAATGGGGGAGGGAGAAGTGCCAGGCTGGGAGGGGCAGAATAATACAGGGCAGTCCATCAAGGGAGGACTGTGGTGAAGGGGCTGGGGTTTGGGTAGATTCAGGAAAGGGGCTCTGTGTGCTTGCAGGGGTGGGGGTTGGCAAGCTTGTAGATTGGTGGAGACAAGTGTTGTTTGCATGGAGAAGGAGTCTGCTGGCCAGGAGGGTGGGGTCCTTACTCCCAGGTGCCTCAAGTGCTCCCCAGAGCAGAGAGGTTTGGGTTTGGGAAGACAGCACTGGGAAGCAGAGGCTGTGGAATGAGAAAGGATTTTTCAGCAGACACAAGCTTAGAGCAGACACCAAAACGAACTTTCTAAGACAGCAACGGCCTCTGCTTCTTCCTCCTCCTCTGTCTATTGTTGTAGACATAAAACAGACATTCAGAATTGCATATATTATAGAAATGTAAAATCTCCCCCACTTCTGCCCTTCAGGGATGATGGTCATTCATCCTTTGGTTTGTATTCTTTCCAGATGAAAAGGTATTTTTTCATGTTTGTTTATTGGTGGTGTACATATGTGTCAGAGGGTGCATGTATGAGGTTCATAGGGCAATTTTGTGGGAGTCAGTGTCTCATACCATGTGAGTCCTAGGAAGAAACTTAGGGTTTATAGGCTTGGGAGTGAGTACTGTTGCCCACTGAGCCATCTCTGTGACACTTTCCAGATATTTTTATGGTAAGCTGGCATCTGGCCGTTGCCCTGCTCGACTTTCTCCTTCCACAGGTCGACTGACTCATTCACTCACTCTTCAGCCATCTTTCCACAGCAGCATGACCCCATTCCTCTCAGTGGCCGT
This sequence comes from Apodemus sylvaticus, assembly GCF_947179515.1. NCBI lineage: Eukaryota > Metazoa > Chordata > Mammalia > Rodentia > Muridae > Apodemus > Apodemus sylvaticus. The sequence goes on along the minus strand of NC_067477.1, from coordinate 141,857,041 downwards.
GCAGACTAGCTGAATGGCTTTTGTGTCAGTTTTCTAAGCAGCAGAATAGCCGGCTCCAAGACTCAGTGGGTTCAGGTAACTGCTGTCCACCTCTCTGTGCTGTGGGTTAGCTCTGTCTTCTGAGCTCGGCTGCCTGTGCCCATGCCAAAGCTTTAACACGGTGGCAGTCCACTGGTCACTCTTCAGATCCTGGAGGGTCCTGGGGAGCCTGGCTCGCATGTGCGGCGGTTGACTCTGGCTCTCAGGTGGTCCCCTACAATATGCTTTCTCACTATGAAGGAAGCTAGTAGTCTTTCAGTTGAAATCTGTTAAGTGGCACTGAGATCTGGGCTCTGGATGCTCCCAACACAAAATCCAGCTACTGCTGAGAAAGGGAAGACTCTGCTATCTACTATAGTAAAGATGCTGTTCTAGGGTGGGAGAGAGGTTATGTTTCTTTGTGACACAACTGGCCAGGCCACATTCAGGGGTGTGTACCCAGGGATGGAACTATATAGGAGCACAGTTCGTACCTGTATACAGGGGTAGGAGAACGGACCAGGAATCAGACTGCACAGACTGCTGGGCAGCAGCGGAACAGCCCCCTTCTCTGCCTAGGATGCTGTTCCTCCTAGGCGAGTCACTTAGGGTCATCACTAAGAAGGGGATTCTGTTCCCGTGCTGCTTCCAGGCGCTGTCTTGGGTAGATTTGGTGTGCTCCGGGTGTGGGGAGGGTGTGTGCAGATTGTCTAACAGAGTCCTGGGTTTTGTAATAGATAGTGTCTGTTGTCCTCAGGCTCCTAAGTCTGCCCCCATACCCCCTTCAGCGTGTTTGCCCTTTGAAAGTAGCCAAGAGCTTAGCTTCTAGATACCCGCTGCTGTTTCTTATTGTCTCTTTGAAAACTGTCAGTCTGGATGACAGGCCTTTAACAAAGCCAGATGGGCACCCCAGGTCTAGGTCTGCTGGGATTTCATCTGTTCCTTTGTTCAACAAATCTGTCCTAGGTTCCAGGCTTTCTCTTGTCACCACAGCTGTGGAAGAGGAGGACCCGGCCCTTTTGACTCACAGATGACACTTTCCCAAATTTCTCAGGCAACTCACCATTGGACTCGCATTTTGACTTCGCACAAGGTGTTCTTTTTAATGGTTTTCTCGTGCAGAGCCTCATGCCTAGGTAGCTCTTCTCTCCCTGTGAAATGTCATCTGTGGCTGGGAGGCAGGAGGAAACAGGGAAGAGTCAGCAGCAGGGTGCTAATGAATCCTGCTCCCAGTTCTGAGGTTGCTCTCTCCTAGCTGAGGTGAAGCTCTGCCAGGTTCTGGACAGCTTATCCATTATCAAACTCACCTCTCCCTGGGGCATGGCTGGCCCCAGGCGGGCCACACCCCCAGAGCTCAGCCCTGCTCTCTTGCCTTCTGGCCTGTGTGCATTCTTCAAAGAAAAACAAAGACTGAGTGGGCCTTTGCACTCCCCTTTCTTTTCTCCCAGCTTCCTGGCAGCATCTTTTGGAAAAGAAATGTTTTGCAGCCAAGAGGTTCACTGTGAAAGCATTCTGCACCCCAGGCATAAACTCGCAGCAGCCTCCTTGGATAGCTCAGCAAGGGGACTTGGTGAAGGCTGTAATTTGGGAGGGAGTGCAGCCTAGTGCACCTGGGTGAGTTAGGGACACCATATGTTTCTGTGGTGACACTGGGGGTGCCTGGCCAGCTTATGGGCTCCATACATCCCAGCGCTAACTGCGGATGGGCATGCATAAAGCTGACTCTGCACTCCTTTGAGCACTCTGGCATTCTGGGCAAAGCCATAAACCTCAGCCAGGCTTCTGGAAAGGCTGGGCAGAGGTTCTCAGCCTGCTGTGTTGGGTGTTTGGTACTTTGAAGCAAATGGGAAGTCAGCTTCCCATAGAAGATCCAGGAGGTTCTCTCTGATACCTGACTCCCTGGTTGCAATCTTATTCCTCCTTCCCCGGGCCCCATTACTGGATCTCCGTGGCTGGGAGGAGTGATGAAGCTTTAGTATGCTCTGGGGCCACAGTTTCAAGGAAGCAGCAGATAATTACTAGACAGTCCAATTCCTCAAGCACTGAAACAACTAGGGCTAGGTGCTCTGAGCAAAAGGAGAGCTGTAGTTATGCTAGGGTTAGGTGCCTAGGTTTCAACATTCTCTGCTTGTTTTATCTAGATCTCTGGTTTCCTGCCAGGATGGTCCTATAACACTGTGTGGTACCCAGGAGTGGGCTGTGGGCCGTGATGACAGCTCACCAAATAGAGTAGGAATCAGTGCAGAAGCAGCCAGTACCTTCTGTGTAGCGCTCAGATGAGAAGGCCCATCTTTGGGAGAGCTGGGGTTTCCATAGTTACACCAAAATTGGGCATAGAACAAGTGTTACACTCCACCCCATGCGCTGGTTATCCCCGAGTCATGGTTGTTCACATCCTACCAAAAAGGGATTATTCTTGCCTGAGGATGCTCACTGGACCATGCCTTGAGCCATGGGGAAAGTGACAGTCTCAGGTAACACTTCTGGAATACAGATGTGGCCAAGAGGGAGTTAACAAATGGGGAGGCAGGCCTCCCTGCCACCATGCCCAGGGCTGGATGAACTTGTGGGTGCCCTGTACCTTCTCTTGTAGAACACTGCAGTCTGCGACAGGTCAGGTGGGACAGTCTTTCTGTCTGAGGAGCTCACATGTTGTCATGCAGAAGAACCCTGTGCATATGCAGGGCTGGTGAGGTCTTCTGTATTGTCTTCTCACCAGCAAATTCTTTTAGGCTTACTGGCTTTGGGAAACATTAATCGTAGGGCACATGGGTCAAGAAAGGTAGTCGCAGAATTGGCTTCAGCCCTGGGGGAGTGTAACATATTTGATTTTTTTTTTTGGACCTACACTGCAGCTGGCCCTCGTGGTGCTGTGCCCATCAGAAGAGGAGGGTGGGCCTCCTCTGTCTGTGTGTGGGGGAAGGGATCAGGGACTCTAGTCAGGAAAGGTGGACAATGACTATGGGCTAAAGGGCCTTTCTCCTTTAGGAGCAGGTGCCTCGAACTCAGAAATCCGCCTGCCTATGCCTCCCAGAGTGCTGAGATCACAGGCCTACGCCAGCACCGACCTTCTTGAAGTGACTTCATGAAACCCTGAGCACCCTCGATCCCATAACTTCCTACCCAAGCTGGGGTTTGTTTTTTGTTTTTTGTTTTTTGTTTTGTTTTTAACTGTAATCCTTAGAAGTGGAGATGGAGATTTGGTTTTCTTTTGAGAGAGAGTCTCATGAAAACCAGGCTGGCTGGGAATCCACTCTGTAGTCAGAGATGATGACCTTGAACTCCTGACCTTCCTGCTTTGTCTCCCAGGTGCTAAATTCCAAGTGTGTGTGCCCCCACGTCCAGCCCTGGAGGCTGAGGTTTAAAATAAGATGAATCCCATATAAACATGGATATATTCAGGCCCCAGTGATACTGTTCAGGGTTAGAGCTCATACCTCAACCAGGAGAGAGTTATATACATGAGGATTGAGGCTGGGTAAGTTGAAACTTGTAGCCACTCTGACGGACTTGAACTTCAGCCCATCCAACCATCCATCCATCCATCCATCCATCCATCCATCCATCCATCCACCCATCCACCCATCCACCCATCCATCCATGCATCCATCCATGCATCCATCCATCCATCCATCCATCCATCCATTCATCCATCCATCCATCCATCTATGCATCTGCCCATCTACCCATCCACCCACCCATCCATCTACCCATCCATCCACTCACCCATCCATCCATCTACCCACCCACCCACTCACCCATCCATCCATCCACCCATCCATCCACTCACTCACCCATCCATCCATCCACCTACCCATCCACCCATCCACACACCCACCGGTCCATCCATCCATCCATCCATCCATCCATCCATCCATCCATCCATCCGTCCATCCATCTATCCATCTGTCCACCCACCCACTCACCCATCCATCCATCCACCCATCCATCCACTCACCCATCCATCCATCTACTCACCCACCCATTCATTTTTCATCCACCCATCTACCCACCCACCCTCCCGTCCATCCATCCATCCATCCATACATCCATACATCCATACATCCATCTACGTACCTACCTATCATTTGTTTTGGAAACAAGACCTTAGTATATATAGCCCTGTCTGGCATGGAGCTCACAGAATTTCACCTGCCTCTGCCACAGTAGTGCTGGATCATTTGGTCTTGACCATGTGAGGATGTGGCTATGTTGACCTCAATAATTTACATGCTATCCCCCACAGACACTTGCTATAGACTTTCATCAAAGGATGTCAAGTAAAGTGCGCTCCAGGAGACACAGCTAAGAAACTTTGGAGATAGGACACAGGTGGGGCTGTCCTCTGACTTGAGGCCACAAACCAACTTCTTTATTGTGTTTTGTTTGTTTGTTTGTTTTAGCTGGTTATGAATCTCAGCATGGAAAGGGCCTTTATCTGCACCAGCCTGTGTCAAATCTGTAGATAAGGAAGTTGGGAAGAATCCGCCCACCCCCTTTTCAGAGGCAGAATGGTCCTTGTTCTGTCTGAACATGCTGTGGCATTGGGTGGTGCCCACCTGCCCGGGCATTAGTCTAGGGAAAGTGTCTTTCCTGAATAAATGCAGCGCCGTTGTTCTGCCTGTTGCCTGTTTTCATGTCGTCCAGGAGCCACCAGCTCTAAGGTCTCCAAAATGCAGCTCAGAGTTTTGCCTCAGAAATATGGAGGCAGGAAACGGAGTTGTCTGTGCAGGATGGATGCCTGAGGCTGGTCAGGGCTCTCAAGGGGACAGGCAGGCAGGATGCTGGATGTCTAAGCAGGGAAGGGCCCTGGGGGGCCCTGGGGAGATTGAGGTGTCCTGCATTTGGTGTATTGGCCAGTCCAGCTGTTTCCTGCTGATAGAGTGGTAGACAATGTCACAGTGACTCACCTCTGCTGTCCCTGTGAACAATGGCAGCTTTGCCTGGGTGGGGGTAGGGGTGGGGGGAGGGGGGTGTCAGCAGGGGAGGGTTGTTATTCTTGTCACATACTTGGTCCTGCTGGGAGGAGCCACTATTCCTTGAGCCTCTTCCCCACTGGCTCCTCCTGGTACTCCCAGACCCCTGGCCTGGCCAGCCGCTTCTTTGTGGTCTGCTGTGCCTGTCCTCGTCCCATCTGAGTGCAGCTCACTGGGAGCTCCTGGACTCCACTCTGACCAGATGCATGCTGCCAGACTGGCCATGCTTACTGTCCTCCCTTGCCCTGGGGTTTGGCATGCACCTCACGGTTTGAGGCCCTGCAGGCATTTGGGGCTGGATAAGTGTCAGACAAGTGAGACAGCTGTGTGAGTCTTTAATCTCCTCCAGTGGCAGAGGATTAGACAATTTTTTGGTGGTTTTGTTATTTGTTATAATTTTTTTTGAAAGAACTATCATTTGTTTTGTATCTTCTAGGTTCTTATCACAGTGACTGAACACTTCTCACTTTCCATCACTAATCTTTCCAGTAATTCCAGAGGGAGGTAGCCTTACTGTCATGTCACAAACTAGGACTCTGGAATACCAGAGGCTTTGTCCAAAGTCCCAGATCTTTCTCACTTCAGATTCCTTGGACATGTGACTTTCTGGTAAGGACAGGGATATGAAGAGTTTAAAACTAGGTGGTGGCCCATCTGCAGTCCAAGCTACTTGGTAGGCTGAGGCAGGTGGATTTCTGCAAGTTTGAGGCCAGCCTAGCTTACATATTGAATTCCAGGACAGCTAGAGCTGTGCAGAGAGACTCTGTCTCACCCCTTCCCTCAAAATAAAATAAATAAATAAATAAATAAAAGCAGGTGGTGACCCACCTACAGTCCCAGCTACTTGAGAGAGTGAGGTATGGTTGCTTGACCTCACGAATTTATAGCCAGACTGGGCAGTAGAAAATTGTGACTCTGTCTCTTTAAAAAAAAAAAAAAATTGGGCTGGGGAGATGGCCCAGTGGTTAAGTTGTAAGAATTCCAAATTCTTTGCTTGCTTTTGCATAGGACCTGGGTTCAGTTCCCAGTACCCACATTTAATTCAAAACCAGCTGTACCTCCAGTTTCATACCCTCTTTTGATCCCCAGGGACTTACATCACTTAACACTGGCAAGAAACATCCACACACACAAAATTAAAAAATCAATTAAAAATAGTTTGGGAACTGTTGGTGGAAGATGAAAAGGTCGAACAGGAGGATACAGTGGGGAGCAGAGCTCATCTCTGCCTGCATCCCCAGGGTCACAGCATGGTGCTCCTAGCAACCAGGCATTAAGTGCTCTATGAGGTGGCATGACCAGTGCTGGCAGGGACGCTTTCACACTGATTCCAAGGTGCAGTCCCACATGCAGAAGTGGGAGCTGCTCAGCCACGGGACAGATCCCAGAGTTGGTGTGGCCTCAGCTGGCCCATGCATGTCTAGAGCTGCTGCATTGCACGTCAAGAGCTGCACCTGTGCTGCATTGCATGTCTAGAGCTGCATCCGTGCTGCATTGCATGTCTAGAGCTGCACCTGTGCTGCATTGCTTGCTGTGTTTATTGCATTTATTCAGCAGCTGGTGTCAGGAGCCTTAGAATTGTCCATTCACAGTTCCGTTTGCTGGAATTATACCAAAGAAGTTTTGTATATATTCAGCGAGATGTCATCTGTAATGGGAAAATATTCTAAGCATACAATAGAAAATGTGTGTTTTATACAGCAAGCTGCAGTCAGAAGAAGTTAGGTGTGAGCACACACATGCACACATAGAATGAAGAAGTGGTTATAATTAAAAGAAAAAGACGTGTTATCCAGCCAGGTGTCTGTGGATAATAATAATACCATGCCGTATATTTTAAAAATTACAAGGAAGAATCTTGAAGGCTTTCACCATAAAGAGATGAAAAACACTTGTGGAGCTGTAGACATTTAGCTGGTGTGAACCACACAGCTATTGAACTGTCCTGTGATAGGTGGTCAGTATGTTCCGTCTACACTTTTATCCCTCAGCTGAGAAATGAATTCAGGCCTATAATGTAGCACTCAGGAAGGTAAGACAGGAGGATTTAGGATTTTAGGCTAGCCTAGGCTACAAAGCAAGTTCCAGACTAGCATAGGCTAAGTTATCTTAAGAACAAACAACGAGGGAAATTTAAATATGTGGTGGGATGCCTTCACGTGAGGGACTGTTGTATAACCTTTCAAAGAAATCACGTCTTCAAACGTGACACAGTAACACAGCTCCCATTGCTATGAAAGCTGAGGCAGGAGGAGAGTGAACTCCAGGCTAGCCTGTGCTAACCAAAGGAACACCCTGTCTGTGATTCAAAAAATGCTTCTAAACACCAAGTGAATACTGGAAGAGATAAAGGTGTTTATGCTATGTACACTGGCTTTTTAGATTTATTTATTTCTATGCATATGTGTTTTGTATGTATGTATGTATGTATGTAGGTATGTATGTATGTATGTATGTATATTTGTACACCATGTGCATGCAATGCCTACAGAGGCCAGAAGAGGCCATCAGATTTCCTTGGACCTGTATGTATATTTGTACATCATGTGCATGCAATGCCTACAGAGGCCAGAAGCATCTGTAACTCCAGGTCCAAGGCAAACCTGGAGTTACAGACCTCAGCCACCCTGTGGGTGCTGGGAGTCAAACCTGGGTCTGCTGGAAGCAAGCACAGTCAGTGAGTGCTCTTAACTCGGAGCCATCCTTCTAGCCCCAAATACTACTTTTTATTTTTTTGTAAGCAAAGAACAGTAGTGGTAATAGCTAGTGAGTCTTAGTGGTTTTTCTTTTCTCTTTTATGTCATAGACTCTCTGTGGATGTTAGCAGCACAGAAAGGGGAGATGTGCGCTGAGGGCCGCACCCCTGCTGTGTAGAGCTGGCCTCTGAGAGGGTGGCAGGCTGAGTTCAGGAGACTGGCTCTGCCTTTCAGCTCCTTCTTCCTGGTACTCAGTCTTCTCTTTGCTTTTCTCCCTTAATTGGATGAAAATGTAAGACTGGGGGATGATTTCTCTTAAAAATACATATTGTTTTTGTTGGTTGTGTTTCCCAAACGCTGTGACAAGAGAGTCATTTTAGATTTCTCACTCTGAAGAAACCCTAATTTAAGCTCCTTCTACTCACGTGATCAAGATTGATTTTTCTCCCAGTAGTTCAGATGGTTTTCCTCAGGGAGAAGACTTTCCTACTCCTGCCTTAAATGGCCTCTGAAAGCCCAATTTGAAGTGATAGCTCGCTTCCAGGTCCTGTTGGGCAGGTCTGGCTGGCTGGCTCACCCAGGAGATTGGGGGGGGAGGGGGGAGGGGAGCTTGAAGTTTTACAGTTTTGTGGCTGCAAGTTAAGTTTGAAGGTGACTCGCAAGTGACCTGAGAATGCTTGTGGTCCTTACCCCAAATCGGCCTTGCTAGTATCAGGGAGTGTGAAAGGGGACTGAGAATGTCATAGGGACTTAATTAATGGCCTGGCAGCATGTGGCCTTCTGGGTAATGCTGACTTTTGTGTCATTGTTCACTCCTAAGGGTGTCTTGAGTATGCCAGGCAAGCCCGAGCTATATTTAATGTGCAAAGCGAGTGGCGACTGCCCTGGGTTTCCACCTAGCAGGAAGGCTAAGTCAGGAGGATCTCAGGAGCCCAGGAGGCTGAGGCCAGGCTGAGCAGCCTAGTAACACACTGTCTCATAAAGTCAGTTAGCCACCTCAGTAGTTCAGACGGTAGGGTTTGGATCAGAGGCCAAGCGTTGGCCTCACCACTGTGGTGACAGTGAGCTGCTCTGGGCTTCTTGGAGCCTCATTTCCATCTCTGTAAAATGGAAATTGTGCTGAAATAAAAGCTCCTAGGGATGACACACAGATTAACTGTGTGAGTGCTGATGAATGCTCATTATGTGAGCAGTGTGTATCTTACAGGCAATAAGTGGTGATACTGATTTAGAGGAGGGGTCCTCCCCGCTTGCTCTGAGCCAGGCATGTGGCTGAAACCGAAGTCTCAGGGAATCTGCATCCCTGGCCACAGTCTCTGACCCAGGTCAGCCTTCCAGCTCTCTGCCCTCATTCCAGATGCAGGCTGAGCTCACCTTTCTTAGATACTGGAACTCAGTGGGGAATAGCCTTCAGATCTCACACAGCCTGTTTTCCATTGCTTTTAAGGTGGCCTTGAGCCTGACACTGACCTTGCATTGTCTCAGGAAGAATGCCCCAGGCTCCTAAATAAGTCCTCCATCTCTACTGGGGGACCACTTTGCTCCACAGAGCATGAAGCAAATGTAGCATTTAAAGTCCATCAGGACACGGGCATCCTATGTATTGGTTTTTAACTGTTATTGTGATAAAATACATACAGTATTTTATCCTTTAAGTAAATTGCAAGTTTTGAGTTGAGTGCCCCCCCTCCCACATACACACACATGCATCCTTAGGCTTCAGACCGTTTCTGTCTTCCCAGACTGAAACTCTGTGCCCATTGAACAAGCAATTACACCTGGACTTCCCTCAGTCCCTTTACTACATCCACTCTCTAAAGTCTGACTCTTCTAGATACTTTATTCAAATGGACTCTTCTTCCGTACCTCTCCTGGGTAGATTTTTTTTCCCACTCAGCATAATGACTTCAGAGTTTATCAATACTGTAGCTTGTGTCAGAACACATTCCTGTTTATTTATTTATTTGCTAAGGAGTCATATTTCCTGGTGTGCCTCTACCATATTTTGTTTACCCATCATCCATAAATGGTCATTTGGTTTTTCACCTATTGTGAAATTCCAATATCCCCGTTTCCCCTATTTTAAAATTAAATAACCACTCTCCTCATTGCAAGTCATCCTAGGGGCCTTCCAGAGCAGGTGTGTAATTGCTGTGTAGTTGAAATGATGGGCTCACATCCTGAGTAAGAACGTGGATGCTCACAGGTGTGTCCCTGAGTGCTGCGGCCGTGTGCCCATTTCCTTTAATGGACTGAAAATTATCTTTATTAACTTGTCACAAACTCCTCAGGGACTGTTTTAGGAAGTGATAACAGGTCTTGGTTAAGGCTGCGGGTCCTGAGGTCAGACCACATGGCCTTGTATCCTGATCCTACAGCATATTAGCTTGACAGTGTATAAGCTGCTTAACGCTTGGATGATCTGATTGTTGATGGGGACTGGTTTTACCTTTAAATTAAACACCTTGACGTTTAAATGAAATGATCTGTGTCAGAGCCAGCTTAGCATCTGATGCATTAGGAGTCCCAAAACATTAGTTTAAGATAAAATTAAAGAGTTTGTTTGGTTTTGAGCAGAATTTCATTGTGTAGTTCAGGCCCACATGGAATTTACAGTGTAGATTGGTCTGGCTTTGAGCTTACAATGTACCTGCTTCACCCCTTAAGAAATTAATATTTATCCATTGTGTGTGTACACATATATGTGCTTGTCTTAGGGTGCATGCGGACGTGCCAGTGAACAACTTTGTGGAATTGATTTTGTCCTATTACCACGTGATCTTATGGCTAGAACTCGGGTTTTCAGTTTCCATGGCAAATGCCTGTATCCATGAAACCATCTTGCCTGGCCCTGCTTCAGTCTCTGAAGTGCTGGGCTCCAGGTCTGCTTCTCCATGCCAGGCTAAGACGTCCACATCTTGAGTTTGGCTCTTCCATGCTCATTGCCTCCTTGGGAGTGGCTGAAGAGTCAGGTGAAGGCGCCTGCTCCTGGGCTGGCATTCCCAGGAGAGCAGCCATGGGAGCTGTGCAGAAGCCCTGCTCTGTTTGGCCCTCCGGTGCTTCCTCCTCTGTCCCTCCCTCTGCTGGCCCGCCATGACGGGCTCAGCCTTGAATCTGGCCCTTCTCAGATGTCTCCTCTGCTCTTCCTTTCTTGCACTGCTTGGTAGGATGAACTTGGCATCTGGGGGAGGCATTTGGAAGCCACCTGCCGTTCCTTCATTGCAGCACTGTTGGGATTGCAAGAGTGTGACTTCCCTGTTGCTTCTGCTTCCCTGGGTCACTCAGCGCTCCATGAACCATGCACCCAGTGCATCTTGCTTCAGCTCTGGGGCTTGAGGCCTCTGTCCAGCAGAGCAGCCGTGTCCAACAGAGAATCCGGCAATATGTGAGGCAGACGGCGATTTCTCTCTAAAGCTGGTAGAGCTGGTGAGAACAGAAGCTTCTGTGTTTTAGTCTCTATTTGACAAAAATTTCCCAAATATTTATCATCTCCTCTCATCCCTAACATCAGCTTCTAGATGGCTTTGTTGAGGGCAGGGGCTGTCTATATTGTTCTAGCCCAGTGACTTGTTCTGGAAGATTCTCCAAGTGTGGCTGAGGCTGAGGGAAGGAACCCAGGAAGAGTAGAGTTGGAATATGAAAGCAGACACCTCAGTGTGTGACCTTAACCAGTCTTCTTACCCCTGCTGGTAGGATGGGGTTAATAATAACCTGCCCTGTGGAGATGTGAGGTGGCACCAAGGGAGTCTGTAAAGTGCTTAGTGTAGCATCTGGCACACTGAGAATGCACTAAAAATGCAAGCTCCTTCTATTTTTGTTGGCGAGTTTTCTTTCTGCTGTTTCCAGCCTTCCTTCTTACAGCTTCCCTCTCCTGCTAACTCTGATGCTGTTAGCATCCCAGTGTCCTTGAACTTCGACCCGTGCCCCCCACTAAAACCACTCCCTGGCACAGGGTCTCATATAGTTGCCATGCCAGATTTCAAGGTCACTGGGACACTGGTTCTTGGTGTGGGGCATCCTCTCCTGACCTTGCTTCCCTGCTTGCTCTGCCCACTTTCCATACACCTGCTCAAGTTCTCCATTCAGTCTTTGTAATCGCCTTCTACCCTGAGGGTGGAAAGGAACTGAAGGTTCGTGGAGCCCTGTCTTGTGCAGGAGATTTCAGGCACACTCAGTGTATCAGTCCATGGACCATCATGGCGTGACTTGGGTTTCTTCAGAGAAAGAAATGGAGGCACTCCAAAAGCAAGTCACAGGGAGGAGGGGTCGCATGCAGATCGCAGTGCAGGACTTGGCTAAGTCTGTGCTGTCCCCACTTCCTGTTGCTGGGCATTGGGGATGACAAAGAGGTAGGGGGACCACCTACAGTGCAAACCAGCATCTCAGCTGCTCTGATGCTGATGTTGGAGACACTGCGGGTGCTTCAGCCTTGTTCCCCAAAGCTGCACACACGAGCTGCCCCTCCCTCCTGGGGTTGTTGTGTGATTCAGTAAGCATTGGTAAAGCACACGCATGGACATCACAAATGTGTGTGAACGCTCACCAGCCAGGCCGGATGCTGTGCTGGGAGTTTGCCTTCTCAGACTCTGACGACTCTGACTCCTCATCCTCTGAGCAGGGCTGGCAAGCCTTGCCGCTGCGTGATAACAGGGGTCTCTGCCTGGAATCCTTTTTTAGGCTTGGGATGTTTGTTCATTTTTAACGTGGCAAGAGGCATATCCCAGAGACTGTGCTGTGCGACCATTTCAGGGCTTTTTGTTGGCGTGATTTGTTCATTTAGTTTTTGAGATAGCCCAGGCTGATATCTCACTTGCTGTGTAGCCAAGAATGACCTGGCTCCCAAGTGTTGGGATCACATGCCCATGCCACTACTCTCTGATCTCACTGTGACCCTTTTAAAGGATGCAGTTCAGTCCTTAGCATGCTCATTGGGTTGTGAAATGACCCTGCTGCCTTGTTCAACTTTTGCATCAGCCTGTAATTCTTAGCTATTGTTTGCCAGTCCTTCCCCTGAAACTGCTGTCCTTCCTCCCCTAAACTGCAGTCCTCCCTCCTTTAAACTGCAGTCTTCACTCCCCTAAACTGCAATCCTCCCTCCTCTAAACTGCTGTCCTCCCTCCCCTAAACTGCTGTCCTTCCTCCCCATACTGCAGTCCTCCATCCCCTAAACTGCAGTCCTCCCTCCCCTAAATTACAGTTCTCCCTCCCCTAAGTTGCAGTCCTCCCTCCCCTAAACTTAGTCCTCCCTCTCCCAAATTACAGTTCTCCCTCCCCTAAACTTCAATCCTCCCTCCCCTTAATTACAGTCCTCCCTCCCCTAAACTACTGGCAACCATCTACCTTCTTTCTACTGGTGGTTCTGACATTGCACGTGTATCAGTTGTGCAATACAGCGTGTGGTCCCTTGAGCTGGCTTACTTCCTTTAGATAACTCCCGGGCCTGTCTAGATAGAAGAGTGTAGATGTGCTTTGTTCTTTTATGGCTGAGTAATATTCCCTTCTATGCACGTGCAGCATTATGTTGATAGATTCATTCCTCCATGGGCATCTGGGTTGTTTTCCTCCCCTGAGACTTTATAAGGAGAGCTGTTGTACTCATTCCTGTATGAGTGTTCGTGTGGGCACCTGACTTTGATTGTGTAGGGTGTGTACCCAGATGGAGAAACGGATGGATTATATGGAAACTCTGTGCTCTGTACAGCAAGAGGTAGGCAGACAGTTTGCACAGTGGCTATCACCCTGGTTCCCACCAGTCATGTGGGAGGGTTCCAGGTTCCCCACATCCTGGCCAGCACTTGTTACTGTCCCTTTTTTCTTTTTCTTTCTGTTAAGGTGGTCCTAGTGTGAGGCAGCCTTTTGCTGTGACTGATTCTATTTCCCTGATGACTAAAGACTCAGAGCAGTCTTCTGTGGTGTTAGTATTCTCGTTTTCTCTTGACCCAGTTCCGTGTCTCTTCCCCAGTCCACTCACACCTCTCCAGACGAGCTCCCAGCTCCTGGGCAGGTCTCCAGCAGGCCTGGGCAGGCAGCCCGAGGTGGGTCTCCCACTTTAGGCCAAATGCTCCTTTGTCTCTTTGGGTTGTCTGGCTGGGGACTGGTCCTCTCCTGCCACCTCAACCGCTCTTCAGAGTCGTCTTCTTCATCCCACTGGTTGTAGGCTCTTAGCCTTGTCCCGTTTGGTGTTTACTCCTTCCACGCAGGTGCTGATGAGAGCCCTGGACACTGGCACGGGTGCTTTGTCCTCACCTTCAGGGCAGGGGTAGACACACTGGGTTATTGCTGGCTCCAGCCCAAATGCCCCTGTCCCCCTGTAGGATTGTCCTGAGAGGCCCAGGAAGAGCCGCATGTGCTTCCAGGGCCAGCAGCTGTTTCCTCTGAGTTTCCTAAACCCCCTCGCTGTTCTCTCGCCCACCCCACCCCCCACCGTCACTCTGTGTACAATGGTGTGCCCCCCCCCCCACACACACACCATAGGTTTATAGTTTCAGGACTATTTTTGACCATAGAATCAAAGCTGACCCCCTCCCCATGAAGGAATCCTAGGCAGGAATAAGCAGGTGGAAGAAGTATTTTGGGGCTCTGAGGGTTTATTTAGAAGCCCCTTCACCATCTGCCGATGGTAGAGACTCCACCCACCATGGTCTCTTCCTCTGAGGCCTTTCTCCACCTCCTTCTCCAGACCTAGCTGCCTCAACAGGCTCCTTCCACCAGGGTAGGTTTGAGGCAGTAACACCAGGTACTCAATTTATTTAAACAGCCGCATAGCTGTTACATGAAAAAAAATGTGCTGTAAAAGATAAGATGGCTCCTGGAAAGATGTGAGAGCCTCCGTTCCCTGTGTAGCCTCCAATTATAGCGCCCTTCTGTGGGAAATCACAGAAATCTTCAGTTCTCATCTCAGTTCCAAAAAGGCCATTTGAGAGGACATGGTGAGGGTGGCAGCTTGGTGAAAATAACTTGCTGGAGAGGAGAGGAGAGGAGAGGAGAGGAGAGGAGAGGAGAGGAGAGGAGAGGAGAGGAGAGGACAGGAGGTGAAACTGAAGGCTACCTGCTGAGGCTCTACCATGATGGAAGAGCAGCACTGGCCAGCCTGGCCAGTTCCCAGCAGGACACTCACTGGCTTGCAGTATAGACCTGTCCTGGATTGTCATTCCCCTAGCTACCAGTGGCATTCACTCTACCATTGTGAGAGGTGATCCTTGGAGCTGCTCCCAGAAGGTGTCACATGAGGTTGGCCACCCTGACCTATTTGGAGGTCAAGCTCCAGGCAAGTGCTTTCCTTCTTGTGCAGCCAGTATTGACCTTGCATCCCCATCCCCCATGCCATGGCTGAACCGGAGCTCAACAAGTCACAGTGTTAAAAACAGCCTCACCCCTCACACGTATAGCACGCTGTTTCTGTAGCTGGATGGGTGATGGATCAACACTGTCTTCCCGGTTGCCAAGTTACCCGTTACTGACATCTTAGTGTGAGTTAGTCTTGTAGATGTTTTGGCCTCAAAGGACCCATGTAATGATCCTTTGTTGTGCAAATGGGGATGTGTTGAAATTTTAGGGAGGAAGGAACCTCCTGGGCATTTGGCGCAGACATTTAGGGGTGAACCAAAGCATGAGCAGAGCCCACTGTCTTCTCTCAGGATAGCTGCGTTACAACGGAAGGTTGCTCAGGCTTCAAGGCCCACAGACAAGCGGACAGACGGACGGCCTTCTGTAAGGCAAGAAGGAAGGAGGCCTTGGGACAGTGGCAGCTGGAGCTCTTTTGAGTTCCTCAGTCTTCCAAAGTGGGAAGTAGGGTCTCTGAGCCCTAGGCCAGACTGTGAGGCCAGCTGCCTCACAGGAGGGCGACCACTAGTGAACACGAAGGAGGAGAAAAGATGAATGGGTGAAGCAGTGCCTGGGGCCCAGGGCGGAAGGATGAGGGAGGCCACGTGTGATGTGGAAGGGACAGCCATGCTGGCCCAGATGGGGAGGGAGGGGCTGCATGAAGACACGTGTGCAGCCTGGGGGCTGCCCGGGTGTGGCGAGTGAGAGGAAGAACAGCTACAGGGAACCAGAGGAGGGGAGGAGGAAAGGCCACCCCTGACAGTAGCCATGGCCAGGACCCACATCTTGCTCTGGCTGTGGATTCAGGCAGCATCTCCA
The DNA here is from genome assembly GCF_947179515.1 of Apodemus sylvaticus. NCBI lineage: Eukaryota > Metazoa > Chordata > Mammalia > Rodentia > Muridae > Apodemus > Apodemus sylvaticus. The sequence goes on along the minus strand of NC_067477.1, from coordinate 141,841,209 downwards.
TTCCAGCCTTTCTGCTGTTCTCCTAAGGCCTTGGATGGACTGCCAGCAGGTCTTTTGTTTTGTGTGGGCGTTGCCCTTTTGTTTTAATCTGACATCAATGGCTCCTACATAGGTGCTACTTCATCTGGGGGTCACCTAGTCTCAGTCCGGGCTTGTTGGAGAGGGACATGGTCCCTGAGACTTCTTGGTGGCCTTGTTGTGGTGCCTGCTCTTCCACGTGCTGTCCACTAGATGGTAGCAGGAAACCTGTTGGTTCTGCCCAGCAAGCAGCTTTAATCAATCTGGCTCTCCTGGTCATGCGCCCCTCTGCCTCAGGCTCAAGTCACAGGTTCATGGATGGTTCTGGGTCAGGCTGAGTGAGACGAAGGCACAGCGGTCTGCTTTGGGGAAGTGGCTGTCTCAGGGCGCTGTCCCAGACTTGCAGGTGGCCTTTCAGCACCCTACCTGTGGCCAAACCCTTTGTAGTGAGTTCCTGCTGTAGAGTGAATTCTAGTGTGCATTCCAGGGCTGTGTGGGAGCCAGAAGCAGAGAACTGGGCTCTGAGGGAGTCGAAACTCCCCCTCCTCCCCACCATCCCCCACCCCAGACCTCAGCTTGGCAGCTTGTGTGGACAGTGGATGGTGCTGGTCATGGAGGGAGGTCATGGCTGGGGTGGGGCTAGCCTGGGAACAGCAGCAGTATAAGGTCAAGGACACGCTTTCCAGCAACAGGGACACATAGCAATAGCAAACCCCCTGGCCGCTCAGCTAGAGTTACATTTTTTATTTATTTTATTTTTTACAGGACTTATTTTTTTTACAGTAATTATTATTACAGTTCACTGTAGCTGTCTTCACACACACCAGAAGAGGGCATCGGATCACATTACAGATGGTTCTGAGCCACCATATGGTTGCTGGGAATTGAACTCAGGACCTCTGGAAGCTCAGTCAGTGCTCTTAAGTGCTCCAGCTTCGTATTTACAAATTTTTATCTTCTTGAATTCATGGGCTTTTTCACAAGACCATGTGCTTCTTACTTATCCATGAGGTTGTGTCTTCTGAGGCCTCTGGGCACCTAAATTTCATATTACAAGCTGAAAATGTCCTTTATCATTTGCTGAATCTTGCTGACCATTGTCCTGTTTCCATGCTGGTAAATAGCAGGTTGTGAGCTGCATTGAGACACTGATGTAGGGAAGGTCTCCAGCCCTCTTTCAAGGCACTGACCTGCCTGTCCTTAACATGTGTCTCGTTCTGGAGAACACAGATTCATTTAATGACATTAGTATTCATACAATAGCATTTTACTTATTTTATTGTACTGTGGAAAACCAGTAAAGGTCACTATCTCATATGGACATTAGATCATGTTATAATCTAACTTGGTGCAGATAGTCTACATATATGCAAGACACTGTCATGAGGTGTAATCTAAAGTACAATTTAGACTTTGTTGTGTCTGCCAGTTGGTGTCCCTTAAAAAAGATGGTCTTGTTTATTTCTCTTCCCTTTGTAACCTTTTAAAAGTGATTTGTTCCTACCCTGAGCTTTTTATTAAGCTATTTTCTTTCCATTTCTGTCTCCATGGTCATCTAACTTACAGCTTTCTTTCTTTTTTTTTTTTTTTTTTTTTTTTTTTTGAGACAGGGTTTCTCTGTATATCCCTGACTGTCCTGGAACTCACTCCTGTAGACCAGGCTGGCCTCGAACTCAGAAATTCGCCTGCCTCTGCCTCCCAGAGTGCTGGGATTACAGGCGTGTGCCACCACCGCCCGTCTAACTTACAGCTTTCTATGTGGTCATTTTCAGTGGCCTTTTTCCTCAACCATTCCCAAGATTACTGCTGTTTCTTTTAGAAAAAGCAGAATCATTTTTATAGTTTATGATTTGTTAATATCATTTAGCATTATGCCATATAATTATAAACTGCCCTATATAATGTGAAGTAAAATTAAGCATTTTTCTATTTGATCATGTTTAATAATTAAGGTTTTCAATAACTTAGGTTTGCCTACTAGCTATTTACTGACAAACAAAACAAAAAAGGGCTTAAATGTAGTGTTTGGACTAAAAATTTTTAGGTAGGGTAAGGTAATTTCTTTTGCATGAGGAATCTCTCTCTCTCTCTCTCTCCCCTCCCTCCTTCCGTCCCTCCCTCTCCTTCTCCCTCCTCTCTCTGTCTCCCTCCTTCCCACACTCTGTCCCTCCCTCCCTCCCTCCCTCCTCTCAAAAGAATGATTTTACATCATATGTATGAGTGTTTTGCCTACTGAGTCATTGCTCTAGCTCTCTCAACAGTGTTTTAGAATACATATATTTGAGTGTTTGCTTTGTATACAGATTGTATTTTTATAAATATTCCATAGTTACATGAAAATATATTACTACTTAATCATATAAGTATTTTTACTTTATTATTCAAGGTGATATATTTCTGTATAGGTGACTGTTATTCTGACCTATGTGACTTAAGTTTTCATGTCATGCTTGTCTCAACCAAAAAATATCCAGCCAAATTATTTTGGTACTCATCAATTTAATTTTTAGATAAAAACAGTACTTTTGTACTTGACCAAATCATCAGTCCATGCAGTTACAGCGATTGAACCAATCTATGTATATATATAAAAGTACACATACATATGTATTAATTTGCCTTTTAATTTTTGTGTATGCATGGTTTACCTACACTATGAATAAACAAACCAGAAATTAATAAGCCTTGTAAACAAATGAAAATTCTTATAAAATAAACAATAATTATAATAATAAAATGGGATCATGGTAAAAGACTAGTTACAGCTGAAATGAAAGGAACTAACTGCTTGTTATGCAAATGAGTACAACATAAAACACAACATAATTAACTATACATTTGATATTAGACATGTGCCAATGTGTGGTAAATCATAAACGCAGTGGCTCCCATATACAAAGAAATAAATCCTGTGACTATAAAACACCTTGTGATCATACTTGCCAGCATTGGATCCATGGGTCTTCTACCTCTGATGTTTAAAATGAAATATCTCACAATTGTGTAGGTTTGCATTTTAAAGTATATCTTCAAAAATGTTCATATTCTTGAATCCATGTACCTTTTCCTGGTAAGCCCACCTCCCACTACTCTATTTATTTTGATCTGTCTTTCAAGTCATGTAAATCCTCAGATTTCATATGAGAAACTGAAGAAAATGTCCTGACATGTGTCTGGCTATTATTTCACTCTGTCAGGAGTGGGGGACTAATTTTAGGAAAGATTCCTGCTATTTATATGTTTTTCCTGTTATTATGCATTTATAATAATCAATAAGTAATAGCACACCCCTTTGGAGCAGATCTCTGCAGATCCACGAAGTCTTATAATGATGCTGTGTAGACAAATAGATGACTTTAGTTTTAATGATGATCCTATAAGAGTTCCTAAAATTATCTCTGTGATTATTAAGCTCTTTAATAGTGGAACTTCTATTAGGTCCTTTTCTGATAGTTACAACTAAAATGAGAACTCTGCCAGTCTCCCAAGTGTCACCCGTTAATTGCTCTTAGATGGCAATCAGACTTTCTCCTACTCAGCACATTCCAAGAGGCTGTAAAACAGTTAACCTGCCTGCTGGTGGTGGTGTACACATGCCTGAAATCCCAGCACTTGGGAGGCAGAGGCAGGCAGATTTCTGAGTTCAAGGCTAGCCTGGTCTACAGAGTGAGTCCAGGACATCCAGGTCTACATAGAGAAACCTGGTCTCAAAAAAACAAAACAAAACAAAACAAAAAAACAGTTAACCAAAGGTCATGAAAAGGGAAGTTGGATATATAATAGGTGTTAGAAGATAAAATATTGACTGGGTTTATCTATACAAAACTTTACTTATAATGTAGAGAAGAGAAATAATAGATGTCTAGCTAGATAATTACTCCTAATGGATATGCATGTAAATATTCTCTGTTGTAAACTTCTATTTCAATTTATGACGGTATTTTGTGTGAACTTGTGATGAACTTTGTAACATGTGATCATGTATTCTGAAAGATGTTTAAGGGCTGAGGACAAGAGAAGTCAGGGCAGAAGAGTTTAGGAGAGGAACAGAGCTGAGAGAAGAACTGAACTAAGAAGTTTTTTGTCAGAAGAGAACAAGATTAGGTGAATGCAGAGTGGAATAACTTAGAAACTATAGATAACGTAAATAACTAAGAGAACAATGTGTAGGATGCAGAGGGAAAGAGGAAAAAAGAAGATGTTGCAGAAAGCAGAAGGAACAGGAAGTCTTCTTACCGTGGGACAGGACAGGTCCCATTAAGAGAAACAAAGCCTTTTTCTTACAAATATGGATTTGATTCATTTAGCATTGAAAAGGTGGAAACTTTTTCTTTCTCGATGTAATAAATACTGGAGTCCATTTTTCATACAGAATGAGTGAGTTCTTTCTGCACTGGTGCTGGTCTTTTGCTCCATATGCATATGTAAGTATGGATGTGTGTGTAAGTATGTAATTGTGAGAATGTATGCATGTATAAGTATGAATTGTGAGAATACATGCAAGCTGGGCCCAGATTACTTCATGAAAATATGTATGGAGCTGTATGTATGAATTTCTGTGAGATTATGCATATTCACTTATGTAAAAGTTTTTCTTTCTGCAAGTGTTATTCTCTTCTCCTGGCTCAATAGAAATTTACTGCTCCTCACTTCACCCTAGACTGACAAGCAAAAGGCATCTGGACAATGGGGAAAAGGCTCTAGCCACTAATCCTTTAATCTCCTGCTGTTTTTGGGTGAAGTGCTAAGTGCCTGAGACTGCAGTCTCTGGCTTCAGAGGAACACAAAGGGCAGATCTACATTAGCATAGTAACTTAGACTTAGATAAATAAACCTTTTATTATACAGCACCCCTAAATTTTTGATGCTCTTCCCCCCTCCACTACCTCAAGAAAAAAACCAAGAAGAAAAAAATACCTCTGCTGGGACTGACTCCAGGCTCTCTCTCTCTCTCTCTCTCTCTCTCTCTCTCTCCTTACATTCCAGATGCTTGATTGTTTGATCCCCTGTCTTGAGAGCATGAGAAACCAAAATGACACTGGGTGGTGAGCAGTGAGCAGAGAACCAGAGCCCTCCCCACTAGAGTAGCACACTGTCTCACAAGCTCTAAGCTATTTTTTTATCTGACACTTCTAGACTCTTGGAATCATTTCAGGATCTCTCCTCCTCTTATTATTCTCCCCTGCACATTGATCTCTCCAAGCCAGGAACAAAGGGTCTACAAGGGCAGAAAGAATGTATGTACTCCCATCACCAACAACATCCCAACTGTTCCTTTCACACCACTAGACTGTCTACCTGTTTGCTTTATTCCAAGGGGCCAGAGAGACCTCAATTGAGAATCTCCACGAGGTTCCCAATTTTCTCTCTGACTGCATCTGATGCCTGGCTGACCCTTGGGAGGACCAAAGGAAGAAGGCTGGCTTGCGGATGATGGCATGAGCCTTTGAAGGCAGAGAAGACAAGGTCAGTCCCTCTAACCACTCTGATTATCATCATCACTTCTCTCTAGCTCCCTCTGCCCCCTTCCTCTCCCTCAATCTCTCCAAGCCAGGCCATCCAGTATTGCCTTACTTTGTTTCTTTACTTGTTTCCTTAGTTCAAGGTTAATTATATCTATTTATTTTTCTCTTCATTTCATTAGTTGAGGGTGCTTAGCCCTTGAGACCAGTACCTAGATCAGGCCTGCCTCCAGGTCATAGAGCTCTGCCTGTCTCCATCTTCTGTGTCGTGTGATTAAAGACACACAGCACCACACTTTTTTCATTGTACATGTAGTTTAATTTCAAATTTTATGAGAGAGAGAGAGAGAGAGAGAGAGAGAGAGAATTGTAGGTTACAGTTCAATTCTTTAGTAACTGTGTAACCACAGGCCATGTTTAACTTTCTGTAAGATAAAGCACAATGGTACTGATTATATAACACTGCGGACTTCCACTAAGCAAGCTGATTTTCACAACTCCTCTCTGTCTTTTAAAACTTTGACGACAACACCAGGGCTCCAAAGACGTTTGTTTCTTTCATTTTCTTCTTCTTGATGTTCTCTTTTTGTTAGAAGTCAGAGTCAAGGTAAAACAGGAAAAAAATGACCCAAAGTGATTAATGTGTCACCCTCTGAGTTCTTAGTCCTTTCTTTTTTGTCTTTGCTGTTCTCTGTGCTTGCTATCCTCTAGATGATAGGGATGTAAATCCAATTTACATGTGGAGACTTGTAAGGAGGCTCTACTGATCTAGAGAGTACCCTTGAAATAAAATGAGAATCAAAACAAGAACTTGTAATAAAATATATAGACAAAATACAATTTCTATTATTAACCCCCCCCCCAAAACAGCAACACTTTACTGACTAGACAAGTTCCTTTTCTCCACATCAATTATCTCCCCAATAGCTAGGTAGTGTGCAAGTCTGTCCTAGTTTGACTATCAAGGTTAAGAAAAGTGAACCATCATCAATACTAGTTAGTCTTACATATATTAAAGGACAATGAGTTGTAATATTATTCACACTAAAATTATGACTGATTTCATGCTGAAAACTGTCCACTGGAAAGACATAGCTCAGAATTTAAGAGCACTGGCTGCTCTTCTATTCCCAGGCCAACTGACACCCTTCTCATAGCCTCTGTGGCCCCCAAGCTTTCTCAAATAGTTTGCAGACCAACAGACATGGCAAACCCCCTCACACATACAGGGAGATGTAGTTATGTGTGTGTGGCAGGTATAGGTATTGAGGGTGAATTTAACTAGCTTGAACAAATATATAACTGGAAAGTTCATTCTTTAATTTACTTAATTTTATTAAGTGTACAGTGCAAGAAGGAAAATGGGCTGCACCATATTTAGGGTACTACCTGTAGATCAAGAGGAAGGACCATCTTCTCTGAGATTGTTTCATCCCTTGGGAAGAAGGACAGTCAGCCCAGATGTGCTGGTATGTATTCCTGGTTCTTTATCAAAAAGACTTTGACTCTGACCTTGCTTCTGATTCCCCTGTGCAGGTTAGGAATCCAGCACAGATAGAAAGCGAAACCACACCAAGGAAGCAAGCATGCAGGAAAAAACTAACCAGAAAACATGTTATGTTGGACGCAACAAAGCAAGCTCATATTCACAAATCTGTGAGCCTAAGACTCATCCCTGGCTGGAAGGAGAGAACTGAGTGTAGCACACACACAGAGTTGGTCATCTCTGAGTCCATACTTGCCCAGCCCCGATGTTTACTTCACTAGGCCACAGGCTCTAACACCTCACTTTATTACAGATAATCATGGTGGCTCAAGCCTTTAATCTCAGCAATCAGATCTCCACTTTCTGGGTCAGCATGATCTGTGGAGTAAAAAGAAACAGATGGAGAAAAAACTCAATATTTCTTTGTTAGAACAGTTATTGTAAGTTTTAAGGAATATAATAGCTTGACATTCAAAGTCTCTGGTTCACTATCACCTTTCTCACATGTCTAAGCCAATGCTTCCTAATGAGTTCTTCCTTCTCCATGACTGCCCCCCATCCCTGGGTGTTGTGTAGTGAATGTGTGTGTGTGTGTGTGTGTGTGTCTATGTGTGTGTATGCTCGCACATGCACACAGGACTACCATCTCTGGAGGATTAAATATAAACAAACAAGACAGGAAAGCTGGAGGAACGATAGAAATAGCCGAATATTTTCTTTTTTCTTTTCATAGGAAGAAAAAGGGAAAAAGAGAGCTGCCACTGCAGCAACATCTGCCACCATCATCTTCACTACCACCACCAACAAAAGATACTTGTCAATCTCCTTTTATTATAATAATTAAAATTTAAAATTGTGTGTGCTTGTGGGTGATCTAAAGCACAACCCTCACAGGAGGATTAAATAAAATTAACCAAGAGATCCAAGGCTACATAATAAAAATGCTAAAACATAGATGATAGACAGACAGATAGATATATAAACAGAGACAGACAGAGATAGACAGATAAAGAAGAGAGGAAAAGGACAGAGCATAAGAAGGCTAACGACTCATAATGGCCCCTCGAAAACAAGGAAGGCTGGAGAGAGAGGTCAACCTCCTTATGTTTATTAAGGCAAAATCAAAAGAAAAAGTGAAATGAAAAAAAACAAACCTAGCTGAATATTTTATTTTTCTTCAGATATTAAAAATCTTTTTAAAAAGCACACAATCATGCAAAAGGAAGAGAGAGAGACAGAGACAGAGAGACATAGTGAGAGAGAGATGAAAAGATCTATTTTTTTTTTACCACTTTTTATTGTAATAAGAAAGTAATGACTTTAAAAATTAAAGCTGGCCCATCTTACTTTAACACTCATTAATACAATTTATTCTGTTGAGTAAGACAGGGATACGTGGTCAACACTACCATAATTTAATAAGGAATATTAAACAATCAAGAAAACAGCCAGTAAACTGCTTGAACTCATTATGGTTTTTATTATTAAAAAAGAAGGAACAAAATAAAGGTTAATGGTTGTATTTTCTAATTGTTAATAAATAATCATTAAATATTAAAAATTGGTCCACTTTTCTAAAAAAAAAATGGTCCATCTTATTATTCACTGTTGTATCATGAGTACTGTACTAAAAACAAATTTCGGCTTTAATAAAAAGGACAACTTGTCAACTAGGAATCAAGGTGACATGGAGAACAGAATACCAACTTCAACATTGCCCTAATGCTAGAGACCAAGAGTGATATACACAACAACCAGGCAACTAGCTGACAATCCTCTTAGGAAAAGAAAAGTTAAGGAAAATGGCCAACTTAAACTCATTTAAATAAAGAAAAAAAAAGTCCAGATTTGACATCTGGTAGACCTGGGGTGGAGGAAATTATGATCCAGATGGGCAGAAATCTGGCCAACATAGTAACATACTGGGCTGGAGAGATGTCTCAAAGGTTAAGAGCACTGACTGTTCTTCTGAAGGTCCTGAGTTCAAATCCCAGGAACCACATGATGGCTCACAACCATCTGTAATGAGATCTGACACCCTCTTCTGGAGCATCTGAGGATAGCTACAGTGTACTTACATAATAAATAAATGAGTGTTTTAAAAAAAATAAAATTAAATTAAATAAATAAATAAAAAACATAGCAAAATACAAAACAGAAGGAGGCAGGGGTGGGGGTGGGGAGACAGATTGCCTCTCATTGCCTTTCCCCTACCCAACATGTACCATATTGTCATCACGCTTTGAGGGAATATAGAGAGTGGAGAAAGCGCCTGCTGCCAGAGATCCGCACATCCCATCTAGATGGACACCAAGCCTAGGAAGCTAAGGTTCCCACAATTCTCCAGTGCCCCAGGATGAAACACAGAGATGGGTTGGGGCACAAGAAACACGAGGACCAGGTCCTTCCATGAGCAGACTAGTACCTCTGCCCACAAGACACTGTGTTATTCCCAGCTTGAAGGAACTAGCTATCCATCCCTCCAGGACAAAGAGAAACCTCAAGCGAGGTGGGAGGGCTGGAGACCAGAGAGACATAGGTTTTATCCCTCACCTTCTCCCTTGCCTGCACCTCTGAAAGGATGCTCTTGGCTATGGTAGGATAGGAGTGATAAATGACACTCAGCTCCACCTACAACTCCCCTACCACCGCTAAACTTAAACATGCTTGTACAAGACCAGTGGATAGCAGAAGTGGCAGCCACAGGAAACAGTCCACATGGTTCCTCTGAAGGAGGAGCAGGGGAAGCAGTATTGGTAGCTAGAGAAGACCAGAAAGGGAGACCCCATTGCCACCTTGTACAAAGGTATGCTTAAGAAACTAACCACAAACAATGAAGCAAGGCCTAAACAAGTTAAGAAAGTTACCCCATGATCTACTGACAAAAATCACTAAATCTCAAAATATTCTGAAAACAGATAACAACTAATAAAAGCCTTAGAAAACTTGAAAAACTCATTATATATATAAAGTATAAATGTGTGCCTACAATTATGCTTCCCAATACACTGTGTAAGCAGATGATTACAATCAAGAAAGACTAATTCCAGAAAAGAAATCCAGATGCCCAGACTCTGTTTTGCCTCATCTGGGTCTTTTATAAAATAATCCCAGTGTTTTATATCTGACAAAACAGGGAACCAAAGTAACTTGGATAAAACCCAACTCTAGATCCTTTCTACTGTGCTATATATCAGTCTTCTGGTAAATGCTTCTCTAAAAGAATGATTTTTTTTTTTAAAGATTTGTGGTTTTAACAATTTATTCCACAAGGAAACCAATGAGAAAGGATTCCCAATTTGTTTCAAATTGTAATGCAAGGTAATAAAAACACATAAAGGTCTTATGAATGTGAAGAGACTAGTTTTCTAAGACAGCTATGAAAATATTTCTTCTAAAAAACAAGTTCACTCAAATGAGGCATTTAGATTCTGGTTCCAAAAGAGGTTGTGTCCTTTCTTAAATCAGGGTTTCCCTACTCTGTAGCCTTCCCTTGAAAATACTGTTCTCCTGGTGCTATCTCCCAAAGGCTGGGATTAGGTGCCACTGTGTCTACCTTTAAATTCTTAAAAATACTGAAGAACACAAACTTCAGTGTCTTCACTGTGACATAAGCCAAATGGCTAATAACTTATTTAGTTAATACGAAAACAATTCACCCCATGCTTTACAATTCCCAATCTAAATTTATACACAGTAGATTGGGTTTCAGGAAAACACCATCATCCAATTCCAGAAAACATAACTATGCACCGGTCATCTGCTCAGATTTAGATTTTGTTGTGATTCAAGTTGTCACTTGTAGAAGTTTGGACCTAGGTCTTCTTCCCAGCCCCATGCTCCCAGAAATAAAACTCAGACTCAAAATATGTATACTTACAAATATCTTGGCCTTATAGCTAGTCTTCTCTGACTAGGCCATAGTGCATTATAACCCACTTACTCAAATCTACTTTCTGACACATGACTACTTACCTGGGCTCAGGTACCATGTGTCAGTCTCGTCACATTTTCCCAGGCAAATATCTCATCCCTGGCTCTATCCCAGAATTCTTTCTGCCTTCTGAATGTCTCCTCTTGTATTCTACACTTTCCTATAGGCTGTAGTTTTCTTTTAGTAAAATACACAAGATATTCTCTCTACAGTCACTAGCATCCTTAAAACCTTCAACTTCAAGTTGTTAATTATTCTAATTCTACTTGTACTTCTAAGGTACCAACACCACCAGCAATATCCAGAAGCCACCCAGAGGTTACTATGGCTTTTAAACACTCATGTGTACCTGCTTCTCCTTTCAGGATTTTATTTTGGTAATACTGCCACTCCAGCTGGATGTTAGCACCACGATGAAAAGGTGACCTTCCTGTGCCATGGTTGCTGACAGAGCCACTGTTTTTCCTGTGAGAAAAAAAAATTGAATTGTTTCTCTAAGTACAAAAGGATGTTAAGGTCATGTAATGGAATTTTTTCATGCAATTTTAATTATATAATATTTGTTCTTTAATCACTTATGCATTAAATCTTAAAAAGCATCACCATATAACATCACCTAATGTTTTTTAAGACAGGGTCTTCTGAAATTCTCTATGTAGACCACGCTGGCCAGGAACTCACTGATGTTCACCTGCTAGGATTAAAAGCATGCACCACGCATGGCTCCAGCAATGTTTCTGTAAACCGACTCAATCTAAAATCAGCAGAGTCAGTTTTCCATGGCTTTTCATTTCTTACAATGAAAAGCAGACAACTCAGATCCCAGGCTCAAATTGTAGGAATAGACAACAAAACAAAAACTATAAACAGACTTTTACAATTCGGATATAAATACGTTTATACTCCCATTTTATTTTTCTTCTAATTTTATAGCAATAGAAACAAACTGGAGATTCATGCACAGCAATGAAAATCTGATGTTTAACATATAACCAAATGTGAATTTCAGACCCCCCAGATTTTGCTTTGGTTAAGAACATTACTTTAATGTATCATTTCCTTTTATGTATAAAATTACAAGACAACAATAATGTTGTAAAACTGATGTGCAAGTAAAACGCCACAGGCTTAGAGGGCAGGAGACTCAGAACAAAGAAACACATAACACAGAAAGTCTTCTTGCCTCTCCATATAAACTAGAAAAAAGAACAATTTACTAGAAGGTAAGTTGTCCCAAGGCTAAAACTAATTCTTTCAAATTCAAAATAATACTTTTCAGAGCTAAGTCACAACTACCTAGGACAAAAATAAAGCCTTGTTGGGAATCTAGAATTTTCTAGGATTTTCACATAAGAGAAAAACTGACTTTAAAAAGAAAACACTATTGTAGCTATCTTGTCAAGAAAGAACTAAGGAAAAATCCTAAATAAATGTTTCAATACTAGTAAGTAGTACACACATAAACCTAAAATTTCATTTAAAAAAAAAGCAGACTGCCCAGATGACTCACCTCTAGAGTATAAAATTATCAAAACCCAAAGATTAGTATGTTTACCTACATTCATAGAGGAGAGTTACTTCAACAGAAGAACAGAAAGTCTGAAGACACAGGATAATAGAAATTTTCCCTTAACAAACAATAAAAAGATATGAAAAATATCCAGAAAATATCCTCATCTATTTGAGATAATACAGTCCTCAATTTAAGATACTCTTCTCTGTATATTTCAGCTTACACCAAGCAGTAGTTTTCTAATTTTCCTACACTTGTGAATATAGGCTCCAGCCAATTTGAACAAAGGAATAGATTTGACTAAGAAAAATCAAAATAATTTCCAAAGAATACATTGTTATCAATTCACACACACACACACACACACACACACACACACACACATTGATATGTATCAACTTTCTTAAAACAAACAAGAATACAGACCTTTGAGATCTGTTATATTTCTTATAGCCCCTGAGACAAAGAAGCAATCAATATCAACATGCCTTACAGAGCTCTGCTGTCTGGGCCAGATCAATTTGCCTAAAAGGAAAAAAGAACATTCAAACCCAAACTAATACTTATCATTTAAAACAGATTAGTTTAGCAATCACATTCAAGAAGAATGGTATCATAATATAATATGGAATATACTATGGACTGTATACCACCTTAATAGATGAATTTCAGTTTCTCTAGTTATCTGATAGAATTTTAAATCACTTCTAACAACACCATGGTATTCTTTCTTATTCTATTTTCTAATTGTCTTCTTTTAAAATTTAATTTTACAAGATAAATTTGATTATTTGTAACGATTTTGGTATGTGTAGTTTCACATACTTAGCTTTAATAAGCTCCATTCTGCACAACTCTACAAACTTTATTTAATGAAACAACAATAACAATGGCTACTGCCTCCCAGTGTTCTTGATAAGTATTAAAACAAAGAGGTTCACAGGGGGATAGATTAATTCTCACAGCACTATGGAAAACATTACTACTACCCCCACCTTTTATAGACTAGTAATTTAAGTCCCACAGCTGATGAATGCCCAAATTGCAATTTAACTCCAGTCTGCTTGATTTCCAACTTTTTAGGCTATCATACTACTCTTCTAATTAGACATATTTCAAAAAGTCCACAGAAAAAAACAAAAATCTACATACAGAGGGAATTTTTCTTTCACCATTAGATGTTACTAGTTCTGCAGCACGTTTATTGCATTTATGGAGCTGAAAGTTAATATTATCTCGTAAGGACAATTACTGACTTAGAAAAACCAGAGATTGTTTATAAGGATTATTATAATCCAACTATTAGGATAATATTACTTTATAATAATTTTATTACAAATACCCCTCATGGTGTTCCAAAATATAATAGTACAGGTCCTAAATCTAAGAATCTAAACTCTAAGAACTTTCTAAGCTTATAAGAAGTTCTGATTTCAAAGAATATGCTTGCGTATCAGCTTTAAACAACAAAACAAAACAAAATAAAAAACTTACTCCCGAACAACTGAGCCACTTCACGTACTAACTGTGAGGCGATTGTCTAGTCCCACTAGGTGCAAGGCACTGAACCTTTCTCCCTGCTGCTTTTAAGCAGATGTATGCTGGGCATCACTGATTCCTGTCGTTCCTCTTGCAGAGAGGAAATAGGCAAGAAAGGCAAACACCCATGCATGCTCCTGTCGCAGAAAGTGGCAGAGCAAGGACTCAGATCCAGGTTACACTAAATCAAACTCTTGAAATTCTCTATGTAAATTTCACTAATCATGATCTTTATTTTGTAGAACAAGGTATCAAACTCAGGGCCTTGAATATGTAAGGCAAACAACAATCACAATTCTACTGTTCAAAGTACTATGAAACAGAAGGTAAACAACCTAAAAAATGTTAAATATTTAAGGGGTACAGAAGATTTAAATAAAATGCCTATCACATGGTTTCTTACAACATATAAATTTAAAAATTTACTCCCATTCATTGACCTAACTCATAATAGTATTCTAAAGCTTTCAAGATCAAGTGACCTTTGGTTTTAAAAAACCAAGAAACAAATAACAGATGGCATTATTATGAAATATTCCAAACTACTGGCTAAAAGCCTATTTAGATATACAAACAAATAACATAAGAGCAACAAACATTCACATAGAAAGACCCTGCAACTTTCTAAAACCCCATTAGCATCTCCCTCTTTATGCCTCCCTTTCCACAGTTATAAAGATTACTATCATATAATCTTGAACCTTACTTTTTGCCCACAAAAAAAAAAAAAAAAAGAGAGAGAGACCAAAACCTTTATCAAAATAACTGAACTAGAATCTAGTTTAAGTAACAACTATCACAAAACAGCTTCCTGTTGGATTGGGATGACAAGTGTTAGCCACACACACAAATGAGACAATCTACATAGATGTTAAACCAATCTCCCTAAGTTTACCACATAGTTACAACAGTTCTATTTCAATGTTAATTTTTAAGAGTGCATTATTGAAACAGCCTTCTAGAAAATCTCAATTATCCTTACCAATCAGCATCATTCTCACAGGAGATTAGGAACGGAATATAAAATGTCACGTTTATACAGCTCATAAATTCAGCTGTTTATAAAGTCCCCATGAAGAAGGAAAGCTTGGAATCCCAGTGCATACAGCACTGAAATGACCTGACATTTTGAGGTAGCCACAGTTAAGTTTAATGGGAAACATAGTAGCAAAGTTTTCAGTTATAGTTACTGTAACTTATATAACCTAACATTCCTAGAGGATTTTTATATTAAGAAGTTTGGAATCATTAGAATACCAATAAGAACATCAGAATGAAAGCATCAAATAGAACTGTTTTGAAGAAAACAATTTTAGTACCTACCTGTGTCAGGTACAAGGGAAGACCAGCCTGTTTTTATTTTGTTCCAAATCAGAGGAAGCTTGCCTGTTAAGATAAAGGATTGAGCAGGAAGTGAAGATCCACTTAAATATATTTAAAGTGCAAATTTACTAGGTATCACCAAACACCCAGAAATCAACAAAATGATGTATTTAAAAAAAAATCAAGCCAGGTGCAGGACTTAAACCACAGCACTCAGAGACTGAGGGCAGGCAGATCTCTGTGAGTTCGAGGGTAACCTGGTCTACAAAGTGAGTTCCAGGACAGTCAGGGCTATACAGAAAACCCTGACTCAAAACCAAAACAAAATTCTGACAGTTAGCTTTAGTGTTGAACCATTATGACTCTAGATATCAATAGTAGCATATCTGACAAACAAATATGCATGTATTACTGGCAAGAAAATACACTGTTAACAAAACATGTCTATGCTGCTACAGCAGACTAGACAAAGGCATATTTGGAAAACAGCTGTGTAAGAAATATAGTAAAACACACATTTAAATAACTAACAGTATTTGGATTTGTATTAAAGAGTCAGACCACACAAGCAGACCATCATGTACTTAGGTGATGCCATGTGAACCTTCTCTCTATTTTAATTAGTCAATCAAAGGTTAGAGTCTATGATTGGGTAGTGGAGGGGAAAGGTGGGATTGGAGGTTCAAAAGGGGGAGCAGGTAGAGGAAGAAAAAGAGAGAAGGAAGAGGAGAGGAGGAAGCCACTATGGATCACATGGATGGGAGAAAGCACAAATCTTAGTGATTGGGAAGTAAGTATTTTGCCAATGAAGACATATGACTTATAATTAAAATATTTGGATTATGTGTCATTTATATGGGCTATAAGGGTTGGAAATTTTAGCAACAAATTCGTGCACCTTATATCCAGCTTAGAACTGAACTAAATTGAGAGGAAAATCCAGCCCCCTATATCCTAAAAAACCAGAGGTAACAACGCAGCCCTGAGCTGGGCCACAAGGTGGCGCCAATGTCACAGCATAGTTGGGGTTCCCTGAGCCTGAGAAAAATTCAAGGACCCAAAATCAATGCTGCCTGAAAAGCAACATTCACAGCTGAAGATCAGCAATTGAACAACAACAGCTATCTTTCCAAAGCTTTCTTCACAGACACAGCAGACTGATCTAGGCGTTTCAGCTGCAAGCGAACCTTCCCCTGCAGCTTTCGAATTTCCAATATCCCCCCACCACACTTCTAAACAGGGCACAGGACAGACAAACCAGCTCTCCCAAATGCTTACACTGCAGGCTGCCTAATATCAACACACATGCTGAAGGCTATAGGCCAGACAAAAGATCCAGAGGGCTCAAAAACACAAAAGCCAAGGATCTTTGTGCGGTCAGCCCCTCCCTACTAATTAAAGACCAATAATAAATACTAGTAAAGACTAATAAAAAGGCCAATAATAAATACTAATAAAAAACTAATAATAAAAGAACCACAATTTTCTAAATCCAACACCAGAGGGAAGCAAACATACCAAATAATAAGACCAAATATTAAGAAATAAATAGAAATTACTGCAATTGTTTTCTCATTCATTTCCTTCCACATGAATAAGGTGCTACAGAGAATTAAGGAGTTTCTTAAGTAGTGATTATAAAAAGCAATGATATTTTTAAACAATTTTTTGTTTCTCAGAGTATATGTGACCGAAGTCTAGAAATTAAATTTGCCAAAGTACATTGAAGAAAATTTTGCATTTTCTAGAGACTAACTCTAAAACCTGTACTAGGATAGACTCTGAAGTAACACTTTACCAGCAAAACTTGTAATTATAAACAATATGATCTACCCTCATTAAGCATAGCAAATATTTTGATTGATTAGTACTTAGTTTTAACTCAACAAACCTGTCCCTAATAGTTAGTTTCAGTCATCACAGAGACAACAGTACAATACTATACTAATGAAAATGTAGCTCTAGCTTTTGTCTCTATAACAAGGACCTACACTAAGGACTAAAGAGTGCTAATAATCACATACATTAAGAGTCATAGCCCAGAGAAACAGATGACACTATGTACTAGATACTTGTGCAATGTTCCTAATTCTCAGTATTACCAGCAATGCTGAGATAAACTAAAATACGTTAAATTGTTCTATGCAAAATATCTACTTCCTCAGGACAAAATTCTTGACAGTAAAGTGAACTTTAAGAGTTACAGTTTATGAACACTGAAAACACAGAGTTGGTGTATAAATCACATCATACCTGAAACCATATCATAAACTAAAACGAAAATAATTATCTAGACATGTAACTGTCTTTATTCATTAAACACACCCATTTTCCCAGTCATCATTCTCAGATTGCTTCCTCCAACAGCCCTGCCTCGTGGTGGGTAGAAAAAATTAAGTCAATTTTATATAATAATGTACTCTTCGTTGATATTTATCAAGGGAAATGGGAAATTTGAAAATTCAAATGTCCAATTAACGGAAGACAAAAGATTAATGCCAAGTAAATTTTGTCAAATGCATTATTTTCAGGATGCTTTATCAGAACAATCTGTCCAGAGAACTTCCTCCCTACAGTTTAAGCCTCATATTTAAACACATTTCAACCTTTCAACTGGCTGAGTGAGGTCTATAGAGAACGAATCCATGCCCTCCTGAATAACAACACTTAACATTCACTTTGCATAAAACATCAATAAATCAAATTAACAGTCACTTACTTGTTACCACTATTTAGTTAAACAATCTACTAAAATATTCTCTTTGGAGTGTTTGTAGAAAGATACAGACAGGAGGGGATATGTTCTATGGTGATGTTGTGAGGTATGGGAGAATGGGGTGCCTCAGCAGGCCCATGCTAAGGCATCCCTTCCCCCTGAGGACCAGCCACATGATGGTATAGTATAGAATAGAGTTTATTAAGGGCATGGGGAGGGGAGTTAAGAGGGTGGTAGAGGCAGAGAAAGAGACACTAGAGAAGTAGAGTAGAGAGGTAGAGGCCAACCATGGCACGTGGAGAGAGAGGGGGGAAAGCAATGAGAGAAGAGAAAAAGGGAAGCAGGAAAAGAGCAAGGGAGGAACAAGAGACCAAGAGGGCAAGAGAGCAAAGAGGGGGCAACCAGGCTCTTTTATAGTGGGTCAGGCCTACCTGGCTATTGCCAGGTAACGATGGGATGGAGTTTGGACAGAATGCTAACATCCTTTATCATCTGACAGAAAATGGCTCTTAAACTAGGTCATACTAGCCACTCAAGAAAACACACACAGTATAACACACCTGCCATACAAACTGCACCCCGTGAGAAGTTCATTAAAAGAACACAGCACAAGGGACTGATTATCAGGATAAAATATGTAATACATGAGGCTGAAATATAATACAGCAAGGGGGTATTACTGCACACCCATGCCAAGATGTGCTCTTGAGAAATTACTACATGCAAGAGATCAGGTGTGAGGAGGTTTACTGGGAGATAGCAGAGGGGTGAGGACCTGCAGACTGGGTAGAGGCAGACAAGAGCAGAGCCATGAGGGCAGATAAGGGAAGAGGGGGCCAGAGGACAGAAAACACTGGCAGAACTAAACTGTACCATACAACACCAGGATTACCAAACACTGACATGTCTCTAGCTTCAGTCTTAGGGACTAACTAGTAAGCTCATTATTAGACCAAAAGAGGCAGAAAGTCAAATTTTTCTAGCCACAACTTAGACTATCACTGCATTACATTTCATAAATTAATCAATATTTACACTGCTTTTGGTAATTATGCATGTTTATATCAAAGATTATTATATGAAGCATTAAATACCCTATTAAAGTCAAATTAGCTTTTGTAAGATTTATAAGAATCTTTAACACTTAAAACATATTTTATCCACACACATGACTCTTTAGTTTTTGAAATGACCTTTGATTTGGTTTCTCTTTCTGAAATTTGTATTAATGACATATTATATACATGAAATATGGCTAAAGACACACAGAAGTTGTCAGCTAAGTCATAGGAGTAAAAAAGAAAATTTAAATGTTTTAGGGGCATATGGAAAAGGCCCTGAGAATAAATTACTAATTCTGCGAACAGAAGAGTTTTGCTTTCAATTTTGCTCCAGGCAGGTGTGAGGGTGTTCAATGGTGTATTCATTACAAGCCCAGAACTGCCATGTGTTTCTCTCAAATTCTCCTTAAGTAGCTTATTTACCAGTCCTGAAGACTTTATCCCTTAAGAGTCAGAGAAATTCCTATTAGAAAATTACTGTTTCCAAGAAACTCTGAATCTATACACCTACTTTTAAAAGCAAATGACTTGAGAATTCTGCTAATGTGTATGTCACATTCATTAATGTAACTGAATAAGAATGTCCCCACATACTCAGATATTTGGACACTTAGCTGGTGGTGCTCCTTGGAAGGGATTAACAGATGCGGCCTTGCTGGAGGAAGTGAGTCCCCAGAGGTCAGCTTTGAGAGGTTAAAGACTGTTGCCATATTCAGTCTGCTTTCTCTGCTTCACACTTTGTGCCTGCAGATGTGAGCTCTCTGCATTCTACTCCAGCTGCCACGCCTGCTGCTTGCTGCATTGCTGCCCATCATGATGTCTATTAAACTATAAGCAAAGTTACTTTCTCATGGGAAGGGGAACAGGAAGGTCGCTTCCTCAGGTTTGCAGCTTGCTTGGGAGAACATCAGGTTCTCTGCGTGAGGAAGTGTCTCCTCTGTCTTGGTCGGCTGAGAATGACAAAGACCCTAGGTTGCCTGGAAACTAGCAAGCTGCGAGCAATCTCCTCATGCGATTTCTCTACAGATAATAAAATATATCTTCAAATTTAAAGCCAGGTATGGGGTATTACACCTATAATTTCAGTGTCTGGGAGGTAGAATGAGGAGAATCAGGAGTTCAAGGACAGCTTCATTTGCATAATGAGCTCAGGACCAGGCTAGGATACAGAAACAGTATCTGTTCTGAATGAATACATACATACATACATACATACATACATACATACATACATAAAAAATTAAAAATAGTAATTCATTTGATTGCTCATTTAAGAGCACCTATGCTCACCAAGGTTTCTGCTGTGAAAAGCCAGTGAGAAAATCCTTATTGATGGTGTAATAAGGAGGGTAGACAGGTCTGATACTCAGACAGATGCTTAGACTATAGATATGGATCAGGAGTGCAGTACTTGCCTGTCTTTCAAGAGGCTGTGAGCTTGGTGTCTATATTGAAGGAAAAACAACACCAAGCAAAGCCCACAAGAAACTAAAACTGTTTTCTATACAAAATTGTCCCAACCAAAGACACCTCCCAAGTAATGGAAATTAGTCAAGTATCAGAAGAGAACAAAATTTACAAAGATCTGCTACTTCTCCCCAAATGGGGTTCTTTCCACTCTGAGACCAATCTGTCAACTCCAGAGGAGTGGCTGAAAAGTAGCCATGTTTTTAACAAACACCATACTAAAAGAATGAGGACTGCAGTCTACAAATCTTCCAAATATTCTGATCTCTATATAAGGGGTTAGTATCTCAGAAATAAGAACAAACTAGAAGTAAACAAATCAAGTTTTCCAGAAATTAAACCCCACCTCACTTTAGTTTATCTGTGAAGTGGACTGAACTAACTGGCAAGAAGCAACTGGCAAGACCAACTATATTCCATGTAGCAGCTATCCCTGGTGGTCAACTTGACTATATCTGGAATGAACTCTGACCTGGATCTTGGCTTAGAGATCTTGAGACACAGTGGCTATGAATCCCAGAAGATTTTGACAGGGAAATCTCTAAGTTCAAAGTCATCAGGGAGCAGGGCAGTGGTGGTACACATCTGTAATCCCAGCACTCTGGGAGGCAGAGGCAGGTAGATTTCTGAGTTTGAGGCCAGCCTGGTCTACAGAGTGAGTTCCAGGACAGTCAGGACTATACATAGAAACCCTGTCTCAAACAACCAAAAAAAAAAAAAGGAAACAAGAGTTGAACCTAACCAACTCTACAGTCTACTATCATTCTATACACTTAAAGAAAACAACACATACAGATACACACAAACACACCCACAAACACGCAGACACAAAAATCCCTTCATGGGCTAGAGAAATGTCCCACTGGCTCCACAATTTAGAGAACTGAATGATTGTTTAAAAAAAAACAAAAAGGATTTGTATCTAGTACCTTTATAGGGGCTCACAATCACCTGTGACTACATATGAACAGATACCATAGGCAAAATGCCTGCCATATTCTTTAGTTTTACCCTCCCTAGTACAGAGGATCAAATTCCTCTAATCTTTTTTTTTAATTGAATTTTCGAGACAGAGTTTTTCTGTATAAACCTGGCTGTCCTGGAACTCACTCTGTAGACCAGGCTGGCCTCAAACTCAGAAATACGCATGTCTCTGCCTCTCAGAGTGCTAGGACTACAGGTATGTACCACCACTGCCCGGCAAAATCCTCTATTCTTAAAGGAAGTTTTGTTAATACAATATCAAGAACAGATTTGTAGAGCCTGGCGTTGGTGGTGCACGCCTGTAATCCCAGCACACTGGGAGGCAGAGGCAGGTGGATTTTTTAGTTCGAGGCCAGCCTGGTCTACAGGGTGAGTTCCAGGACAGCCAGGACTACACAGAGAAACCCTGTCTCGAAAAAATCAAATCAAAAAAAAAAAAAAAAAAAAAAGAACACATTTGTAAAATGTTAATATCTGGGAGTGGTTGGATATGCAGAGAAGGAACATTTGTAATCAGTTTAATTTCTTTCTTTCTCTTTCTTTCTTTCTTCCTTCCTTTCTTTCTTTCTTTCTTTCTTTCATTCTTTCCTTCCTTCCTTCCTTCCTTCCTTCCTTCCTTCCTTCCTTCCTTCCTTCCTTCCTTCCTTGTTTGTTTGCTTGCCTTCTTGCTTACTTTTTTTTGGATTTTTCGAGACAGGGTTTCTTTGTGTAGCTAGCCCTGGCTATCCTGGAATGCACTCTGTAGCCCAGCTATTGTTATGTATTTTGATTAAAAAAAAAAACTTTTAAAAGGTTTGGTTCATCAGGCACTTAAAAGAAATAGGCAAAAAGCAGGAGAAAAACATGTGGCTGTGACTTCTTTCTGGTGGCTTAAGTGAAAAACTCTCTGACTGTGAGTTTGAGGCTAGCCAAGTTGACAGAGCAAGTTCCAGGCCAGGCCTGCAGGGCCTACTCAAAGAGAAACACTATTTTGAGGCCAGACAAAGCAAAGCAGAAAAGGTTCTGCTTTTTAATTTACAGACATATGCTTTTTGTTGTTGTTGTTTGGTTGGTTTTTGGGTTTTGGTTCCCCACCCCCACCCCCAAGACTGGGTTTCTCTGTATAGCCCTGGCTGTCCTGGAATTCACTCTGTAGACCAGACTGGACTCAAACTCAGAAATCCGCCTGCCTCTGCCTCCCAGAGTGCTGGGATTACAGGCGTGCGCCCACTGCCTGGCCTTTTGTTTTTCTTTTTTTGGGGTTTGACGTATGCTTTTTCTAGTACTATTGACCATAGAATTTTGATCATGAAGGCATGTTGGATTTTGTTTGTTTGTTTGTTTTGTTTTTTTGTTTTTCGAGACAGGGTTTCTCTGTGTAGCTCCAGCTGTCCTGGAACTCACTCTGTAGACCAGGCTGGCCTCAAACTCAGAAATCCGCCGGCCTCTGTCTACCAGAGTGCTGGGATTACAGGCGTGCATCACCACCGCCCGGCAACAAAACCAACTTTTAATAAACAAGTAGATACCAGGAAATGCTCACAAAAATACTTAGCCTTTATTTCTCTTTCCTATAACAACCATTCAAAGAATGCAGAGACAATAGTAATTTTTAATTTTTATTTTTTCGAAGTAAATAAAAGGACTCAGCCGGGCGGTGGTGGCGCATGACTGTAATCCCAACACTCTGGGAGGCAGAGACAGTCAGATTTCTGAGTTCAAGGCCAGCCTGGTCTACAGAGTGAGTTCCAGGACAGCCAGGGCTACACAGAGAAACCCTGTCTTGAAAAAACCAAAAACCAAAAACCAAAAAAAAAAAAAAAAGCCTCAAACCAAGACAACTACAAGATAATTTTATGAACATATATCATAATGAAATCCATTATTTTGAATACTAATGAAAAGGAATAGATTTTAATTGTTCTTACTAAAAAATTAGTGAGGGAATTAATGTATGCCAACTAGATCAAATTTGCTATGGCACAGTATCTAGATATTGTGCAATATCTGGCTTCTCATAACCGTATTTATCCTACATATTTCAAAATAATCCATTATACATAGATTATACAAAATAATCCATTATACATAATAAATTTTTATTTTTATGAAAATGTGGACACAAAGAGATGCATATATGTAGTAAGTTTCACGTTGAGTTTTATTAAGAGAGAATAAAAAGGGTAAAGGATAGAAGGAGCAGTTATTAGGCAAATACCTTACCGCAGCATCTACATTTGCAGGTGAGTCTCCATTAGGATCTGCCAGCATAGAAATGACACTAATCATGATGGTTTCCACAGTATGGATAGGTAACCAGCGTTCCTCTGGCTTCTCATAACCATATTTATCCTCCCCAGGCTCACGAAGAATAGAAATGAAAAACATCACCATTTTTATCAACTGTAAAATTATAGAATAAGAATTGTTTAAATTTGGTTACACATAATCTATTACAAATGTGATACTTATGTATATAAAACATTATTTACATGGAGATTTCCTAATGTAATCTACTAACTTTTAAGAATGTTACAGATTAACTATATTTTACATTCTTTAAAATTACAAGTAATTGCAGACCTCCGCTGCTGTCCCTGATTCAAAGGACATGCCGTCTCTTTTCTACTTCTCCAATTCTTTATTCTCAGCATTTACAGTTGTCTTTCTCTCAAATTCTAGTTAAGATGGTCCTCAAGGTTCAGCAAATAAAAATTTTAAAGGGGGAGGGTGATGTAATAATAATAAAAATTAACAGACTCAAAGAAAGACACACATTGGAGAGATATCTCAGTGATTAGAAGCATTGGCCATGAGCTGGAGAAATGGCAGCGGCTAAGAGCACTGACTGCTCTTACAGAGGTCTTGAGTTCAATTCCCAGCAACCACATGGTGGCTCACAACCAAATGTAATAAGATATGATGCCCTCTTCTGGTGTGTCCTAAGTCTGCTATAGTGTACTCACATATATAAAATAAATAAATATATCTTTAGAAACACTGGCTGCTCTCACAGAAGACCAGAGTACGATTCTGAGAACTCACATGAGAGTTCACACCCTACAGTCCCAGAGAATCTGACACCCTTTTCTGGCCTCTGTGGATACCAGGCATGCATGTGGTATACAGACATATATATATAAGCAAAACATCCACATACTAAAAATAATAAAATAGGGGCTAGAGAGATGTTGCAGTGGTTAATAACACTGGGGCTCTTGCAGAGGACCTAAGTTTAATATCCAGCATCCACAAGGCAATTCACAATCATCTGTAATTCTGCTTCCAGGGGAGCCAACACCTTTGTCCTACATCCATGGGTACATGGTACACATACATATATGCAGACAGAACACTCATAAACATAAATATACACAATAACAAAAGCTTTAAAATAAATAAGTGATACACATAATCTACTTCACAAACTCATTTTAAATGCAAGTTCCATATAGTAACAGTCAGTGGGGTAGAAATACAGAAATATCCTCAATTTTATAGGGGATAAAGAAAGACACAACTATATCTCACTTTGCACTATTTTATCCAAAAGTAAATATTCTCAAAAAATCCTACAGTGTTAATCTATAAACATATTCAAATAATTATATCAGCAATTAATAAAAGTAACTTTTCACAGTAAATGTCTTCTGTCAAAAATACTATTATTACTTGAAGAAGTTTACAAAACAAGTAGGAATAAATAAATTTTCTGAGTATAAAAAGATCCACACATCAAATGAGATACAAGAAGAAAGGAGGAGTGGCCCCTGGTTCTGGAAAGACTCAGTGAAACAGTATTCGGCAAAACCAGAACGGGGAAGTGGGAAGGGGTGGGAGGGAGGACAGGGGAAGAGAAGGGGGCTTACAGGACTTTCGAGGATTGGGGGGGGGCTAGAAAAGGGGAAATCATTTGAAATGTAAATAAATTATATCGAATAAAAAAATTAAAAAAAGAAAGAAAAAAAAAGACTGTTATAAGACTTTCAAAAAAAAAAAAGATTTCAATCAGTAATAACATATGTATGCTTGTTTGGTTGGCTGTTGTTTTGAAAGAGTTTTAACTGTCCCTGTTAGCAATCTTCCTATCCCAACTCATGGTTAAAGAACACAGGGAGACTGAGGGAATAGGGAGAGACAGAAACAGAAGGAGGGAGGGAGGAAAGGAGGGAGGGTGGGTGTTTGTATGTCAAGGGATATAAAATTAATCAATCCAACAAGTACTTTTGGAAGCCCTACTGTAAAGCAAAATTACTCTTCACATGTAATCAAAAACTCATGTTTTTGATGATTTATACAGAAACTTCCCTTTAACTGAGGTTTCTCTTCTTAACCCACTCCCATGGCTTGTGAAATCCAACACAATGGAATTAACAAATAAAAAAGGAACAGTATTAAACATTGTTAACATTCAGCCCAAAATGTTGTTTATGTTTTCCCCTACGTTTTACAAAATAAGGAACTGTCTTTGAAAAAATGAGATTGAATAATTGTATATAATTCCATCAGAAGGAATCTACTTAAGATCAAGATTTGGAAGATAGGAACTGAAGGGTATATGTAGCTCAGAGAAAAGAGGACTTGCCCAGAATGCATAGCCTTGGTCCCACATCCAGCATCCTATAAACCAGTCATGACAGCACATATTTATACGTTCAACACTCAAGAGGTAAACATAAATAGAAAGATTAGTAGTTCAAGGATATCCTTAGCTACAAGATCAAGGCCAGCCTGGAATGCATGAGACCTTGTATCGACCCCCAACCCCCAAATCATTAATGGGTCTGTTAAGATTACTCCATTGTTAAGAGTATTCGCTGTTCTTCCAGAGGACTTGAGTTTGATTCCCAGCAACTATGTGGCAGCACAACCTTATATAATTGTAGTCCTAGGGTATACAAAACCCACTTTTGTGATCTTGAGGCACCAGGTACACATATACAAGGACCCACCTACATGCAGGCAAAGCACCCATACACACAGAACAAATTAATAATAATATAGTGTGGTGGCCCATGCCTTTAATCACATAATATAGGAGGTGGAAGCAGACAGATTTCTGAGTTCCATGCCAGCCAAGGGTAGATGATAAGACCTGATAGATAGATAAATAGATAAGATAGATAGATAAGATCGGTACAATAGATAAGATACATAGATAGATAAGATATATAGATAAGACAGATAAGATAGATAGATAGATAATAGATAAGATAGATAGATGATAGATAAGATAGATAAGATAGATAGATAGATAGATAGATAGATAGATAGATAGATAGATACATAGGATAGATAAGATAGATAGATGGATAGATAGATAGATAGATAGATAGATACATAGGATAGATAAGATATATATATAAAGAGAGAGAGAGATAGATAAGATAGATAGATAGGATAGATAGATAGGATAGATAGATGATAGATAGATAATAGATAAGATAGAGAGATAAGATAGATAGATGATAGATAGATAAGATAGATAATAGATAGACAGATAAGATAGATAGATAGATAGATAGATAGATAGATAGATAGAAAGATATAGATAGATAGATAGATAGATAGATAGATAGATAGATAGATAGAATGGGTGGATACATACATACATATGTACATACATACATACATACATACATACATGCATAAGCAAACACCACAATAATAATAATAACAATTTTAAAAGAAAATGACTTTTAAAAAGCAATCATTTGGTAGAACAGTAATGGTCAATGTTTTTTGTCCCAGTACTCAGAAGGCAGAGGCAGGAAGATCTCTAAGAGTTAGAGGCCAGTCTAGTTTACAGAGTGAGTTCCAGAACAGCCAGGACTACACAGAGAAACCCTGTCTCAAGAAACAAAAACAATTACTAGTCATTTAAATTTGAATCATTTTAGATTTAATGCTATAGAATCTTAAAATATTTTAATTTCACACGTCACTTCAAAAATCTATCTCATTAATTAACAGATTAATATCTGTTGACATGAAATTTATTTTTATTGTACTATATATAGCAAATAAAATTACAATTTTTGCCATTTCTCAGTTAAGAATTAAAAATCACAATGATACACAATTACAACCACTATACATCTTCCTCAAATCAAATTGCCTATACAAATTCTTTACTTTCCCTAAATCTTCAGTATCTAAAATGCCCCATTCTATTTTAATTAAATATTTCACTGAAGCAGAATCACACAATCAGTTTTGTTCTTTTAAATTTGTCATATTTCAATTATCATGTCTTCAAGATTCATCATTAAATGTTGGTAGAATGCATTCCAAGTTGAATGACCAAAATTAGAATCATGTCGAATCACACTTTTAAAATAAATATGTCATTTATATAGTCATCAGAAATAAACACTGATGCCATTATGGCTGTCTTATTCAAGACAAAAGTTCTTCTATACTGACACTGTTTAAATTCTAGTGATCTCTGATTTAAGCAACGTTTCCAAAAGTATGTTGAATGACAACTATGTTCTCTGTGAGATGTTAAATATTAACTCTATAGCTAGCTATACACTTAATATTTACATTTATCTTGCCAAAATGCTCTTAATTCCCCATACAATGTTTTGTCTGTTATTTTTTCCCTTTCATCTCATTGCTCTTTACAGATGGATTTATTTCTAATACTAAATCTACTTGAAAACCCTGTATGAAAGCTAGGCATGACAGTACAAATCTTTAATTCCAGCACATGACAGGCAAAAGCAGGATAATTTCTGAGTTTAATGCCAGCCTGATCTACATACATAATTTCAGGCCAGCCAATGTTACAGTGACAACCTGTCTCAAAAATAAAAGAACCAACCAACCAACCAACCAACCAAACAAACAAAAAAAAAAAAAAACTAAACCAAAATGACAAACAAGTAAAAACCAACAACAGAAGAGAGAGAGAGGTCTAAACTGAAATACATCTAAGCTACACAAATTACTATTTGCCATGTAGTGTTTTTGGAAATTATTTTATTATTATTATTGTGTGTATCTATGAACACATAGGCCACAGACCATGTGCAGAGGCCAGAGCATACCTTAGTGGAATGCGATCTCTACCTTTATATGGATTCCAGGGATCAAACTCAGATTACTAGGCTTCCATGGCAAGAACTTTAACTCACTGAACAATTTTACCAGCTATCCCCATAATAACTTTAACACCCAACACATTATTCATCTAGTTGAAGCATACAATCCAATTGTTTCTATATAGTACAGTTCTCAGTTATACAACCAAAGCACACACATTTTTAGGAACTTTTGTCGTCATTACCACCCCCACAAATTCTTTTATAATCTATATTGACCCTTCTCCCCTTCAAGCTGTCCAGCAGTCCTAAACAACCATGAATATACTCTTCAGAGTTGCATATTCTTGAAATTTCATAAGTGGAATTATTAAATGATTGCTTCCATCTGTTTGTTAATTTGAAAAAAATATTTATTTTCCATGTATGAACATATGCCTGTGTATGGCCGTGCATGTGAAGGCAGACACTGACAGATACCAAAGGCATCTGGTTTCACTTTTTTGTTACCAAATCATACCAAACACTTTTATAAATCAAATCACGTTTCATTATATGTATATGCAGTATTTTGCTTTTACTTTCATCAACTGATAGGCACTAGTATTATGGCTAACTTTTAGCCATAACTTTTTAGCTAACATAAATAATTCTGCAATCTGTAAGATTTTGGGATACACCTTTACAACTTTCTTTGTTATATAGCTAGAAGAGTACATGTTTGCATCATTACCACATACATTTTATGCAATGTTGAAGAGCAAATCTAAGATTTTGTGCATGCTAGGTAAACACTCCCAGAGTGTGGTAGCGGCTCTTGCCTGTAAGCTGACCAATTGGCAACTTAAGACACAAAGATTACCAAAAGTTCAAGGCAAACTTTAGCTACATAGTGAGGTCCATGCTGATCTGGAATTCAAGCCTGCTACTCCTCATCTCCAAACAAAGCAGAAAACTAAGAAAAAAGAAAGAAAAGGGAAGGAAGGAAAGGAAGGAAGGAAGGGAAGGAAGGAAGGAAAGAAGGAAGGAAGGAAGGAAGGAAGGAAGGAAGGAAGGAAGGAAGGAAGGAAGGAAGGAAGGAAGGAAGGAAGGAAAGAACCTATGAACCTTTGTATTTAGAGTCAATTACAAGACCATATGCACAAAAAAACCATAAAATCACTTAGCACTTTTACTGAGATAGTTGTGAAATCTTTAGTGACAGATCATTAAACTTGCAAATGTGAAAATAAAATTAGAATACTTACCATGTGGAGGCCAAATATCTGTAATGAATTTCATTTTAGGAGGCCGGAGGGGATAATCTTTTGGGAAAATGAGATAAGCCTTAAAAACACCACCTTCACTGAAAAAATAAAAGAAAAACCAGGTTCATGAATTTAAGTTATTCTTTATAAGTACTCAATCAGACAAATAAAAGGGTACAGATGATAAGCCAACAAAAAAGGTAGACAAAAATACTAGTTTCCTAAATACAAATACACAATTTAATAAACTACTATAAGTTCTGCTTTGCTAAACTCTTAGGTAATTAGTAAAACTAAAAGGAACACTTGGAAACAGAGGTGTCCAGATCAGATTATTGGTGATATGGTAAAAGTCTTTTCAGTATATGTCTTCAAATGAAATTCAGGAAGTTTAATCTTGTCTACATGATTCAATTTGCTGAATTTTCTATATTGGTTTCAAATAATCTTTCTTCTATGCTCTGGTCATACCCAGACCTCTTTCTCATCTTAAAGTTTAGGCATATATTTTGTGATTTCCCTTTCTGGTATCAGATTGCCATACTTCTATTTATCTCGTTTGTTCATTTCATCATATATTAAAACTTCATTAGAAGGACAGTAATAAATAAAAACGTCTCCCAGAGAGGTTTTATACTACTAACTTTCCAGAATGGAAATGCTGCAATATTGATACTCTGTCTGTACTATCTAATGTACTACCCAGTAACACTCTGAAAATGGCTTGTGTCTTGGTTAGTTTTTATTATCTACTTGACCCTAGAACCACCTGAAAGGAGAACACTTCCATTAAAGAATTTTCTGGGTCATATTTGCCTATGATAATGTCTGTGAAAGATTGTCATGACTGATGACTGACATGGGAGGACCCAGTCCACTGTGAATAGCAATCCCTGAGCAGATGAATTATGTGAATGCTAACTGGAGACTACAGAAATTACTCAATTGTTAAGAGTACTTATTCTTGCAGAGGATATAGGTTTGATTCCCAGCACCCAAATGGCAACTCACAATTAACTGTCCATACAGCTAGAAGAAATCAAGTCAGCCTTAGGAAGCAAAAATGACTAAATGGTGATATTCACATGGAATTCTAGCACCTGATATCTATCTCAAGGTCATCCTGGGCTACACAGCAAGACCCAATCTCTAAAAGGTGTGTATTAGACGGATAAGATGGTTCAGGAAATAAAGGCACTTGATACACAAGCCTGACACCTGAGCTCTGTCACCAAAACCTACTTAAAGATGGATGGAAAGAACAAACTCTACAAATTTGTCACCTGGCCTCTTTATCTATGCTGTGGAGCACATACCCACATACACATTATGCACACTCACACTAACAAGTAATTTTTAAAAGATGGGGACAGATGTTTGTACACTGACATAAAAATAGAAACATAGCTGTGGTCACAGCCAAGTGGTTAAGGCAATAGACTAGAAATCCTTTCTCCAAGCACAGGTTCCAATCCTGCTGACTATTTGCTGGTCTGGTTAAGCCCATGTGTAATGTTAATACTCAACAGAATGCTGTTCTTCATCCTTCAAGTTTGGGGGAAGTCTCTAGTCACTGTGGTTATGAGCTTGGAGGATTGTAGTGCGGGATTATGAATAGAGATATTTCTATATATGTATACTAAAAAAAAGTGAGGGGCTGGAGAGATGGTTCAGCAGTTCGAGCACTCATTGATTGCTCTTCCAGAGGTCCTGAGTTCAATTCCACATGGTGGTTCACAACCATCTGTAATGGGATCTGATGTCCTCTGATATATGTGAAAACAGCTACAGTGCATTCATAAACATAAATTAATCTTTAAAAAGAATATAGGAAAGAAAAAATCACAGAGATCCTATCTCAAAAGAAAAAAGCCAGGCTCTGAGTTGGAAGCCAGCCTGGTTTCCAGAGTGAGTTCCAGGACAGCCAAAGATACATAGTGAAACCCTGTCTCAAAAACAAAATCAAATGATGATGATGATGATGATGATGATGATGATAACAGCAATAATAACAATAAGAATTACACGTTACATGTAACAATTATCAACTGTAGGATATAAGACATGGGATCCTTTTAATGTGCTTTGCACATTTCAGTACAGATTGAAATTTTAATTATAAATACTGGTTTTTATTACTTTTTTTCTGCTTAAAAAATGTTTGAGATTATTTAGCAGTTGAGGGAACTAGCTGATAGTCCAGAAAACCAGGCTTTAATTCCCAACACACAGAGAGAAGAATCTGTAACTCTAATTCCAAGGCTATCAGCCGCCCTCTTCTGGACTCCATAGGCACTGCATGCACAGGGTAAACATTAAAGGGGACTTGGGGAGCTAGGGCATGCTATTAATATCAAATATTTCCAAATAGTAAGGAGGTAAGCTGAGGGATCAGAGTCTGAAAAGAAAATCACACTTGATGAAAACAGTAAGAAAAAGTTCATAAAAGATTAAATGGAAAAATGGTAAAGCGCACAATGAAGGGGATAATTTGGTGAAAAAATTAACATTTATATATGGAGAGTCTGTGTGGTTGTGCATGCTTGGCAACTCAAGGTGATTCTCATAAGTTCAAGGCCAGCCTAGTCAAATAATAAAGACCATATCAGCCTGAGAAAGATCTTTTTTCTTGATTTTAAGGGTGGGGGATAAAAAGAGGGTGGTACATAATACAAATAAAGGTCTCTAAAAAAGGAATAAAACTAGTTTCTGAGGCAATGGGAGGAGACTAGCAGAAAGACAACTTTGAACAGAGGTCCTCTAATATATAGCGAGGTACTGAAGGCTAGTCTTGGATACATGAGACCCGGCCTCCAAATAATAAGTCATCAGAAATTAGCTAGAAGTGAAAAAAAAATAAAATAAAGCTAGTATAAAGCATAACCATGAAAAAGGAACGATGTAAGGCTGGAGGAATGACACAGAGCACTTACTACTCTTGCAAAGGCTCAGTTCTCAGCATCTGCATGTGGCAGCTCACAGCTGCCTGGTCCTCCAATTTCAGGGATCCAGTGCCTTCTTCAGGCCTCCCGGGGCACCTGCACCCATGTGATGTTTATATTACTCATTCAGACACATGAACACAATCTTTTTAGTTTTTTTAAAAGCTGTCTTTTTCCCATGGAGGGATGAACATAAAATGTAGCACAGATATCAAGGATTAAAAAGAAAGTAATTAGTCTTAAAAATAAGCATTTTAAAATTAGAGTAGAAAATAAGTAGACAGACAGAATTTGAGAAAGCTAGAAATCCATAAAAGAGCCAAGAATATATGTAAAGGGGTATTAGAAAAGTCTCTGCAAAATATCTGCACCTCATTTCTCCCAGGTCACTTCATTTTGGTTGATTTAATTCATTCAAAAGCTTCACAATATCTGACTGGAATTCTCATGCTAAAAAGTAGCTACTGCCCCTCAAAATTGTGTAATTAAATAAGTAATTGTCAAATTTACTTAATAGTGTTGCCCTAAAAAATTTTAAGGCAGATGTTTTTCTAATAATTATGCTAGTTCTCAAATGTTTTTTTTAAATGGATTCACTTATCCTCTACTTTACCTATGGATCATCTACCTGTGCCTCTCCTACCTCACTTTACCCACTCCCCCAAAAAACCACCTTACATAAATAAATAAATAAATAAATAAATAAATAAATAAATAAATAAATAAAATAATTAATAAATTAATAAATTAAAAAAAAAACCACCTGGCTTAGTGGCAGCCAATTTGTGAGTATACAAACTTTCAGTGTCAAGTTAGGACAGAGGAACTAAAAAACTCATAGGTAAAAATCACAAAGTAGACAGACAGACTGTATTTATTATTGTTCACACATAAAAAGATTTGACTATGGGGACGAAAAAAGACATTGAAGTAGCAGTGAAGTAAAAATATTTCTCCATGTAGAAAGTATTGGTAGAAAGTATTGGAACAATTAACATGATGTTAAGGAATTATATAACCAACTGCTGAACATTTGAAAACCAAGGTCATATTTCTGGCACAAAACCTCCTTTTGTTATTTTTGTAAATTAAATCACAAAAGTCTTAACTGGGTATGGCACATGCCTATAATCTAGCATTGGAAAGTATGAGGCAGAAGGCCTACTGAATTTAAAGTAACCCAAACTACATATCAAGACCCCCCTTTCAATTAAAAGCAAAAACAAAAAACAAAAACTCTATTTTGGGGTTCAGAATCTGTCAGTGGTCCAGCACTTGCCTAAAGAGCTTGGTCCTTTCTTTCCAAATGTTATACACATAAGAAAAGTTACTTGGAGGAAGCGGTTTGGGTCAAGATAGGGTTTCTCTCTGTAGCACTGACTGTCCTAGAATTCTCTCTATAGACTAGGCTGGCCTCAAATTCAAAGATCAGCTTGTCTCTGCCTCCTCCCAAATGCTGGGATTAAAGGCATGCACCACCAAACCTGGCTAAGAAAATCTATTCTTGGCAGCTCTAGAAAAATTCAATATTGGATACAGATTTTAAAAACATTATGCTAGGTGAAGATGGGTAAAATAACTACATGTCTTAGGGTTTTACTACTGTGAACAGACACCACGACCAAGGCAAGTCTTATAAAAGGCAATATTTAATTGGGGTTGGCTTACAGTTTAGAGGTTAGTCCATTGTCATCAAAGCAGGAATCCAGATACTCACTGGTACAGGAGAAGCTGGGAGTTATATATCTTCATCTGAAGGCAGCTAGTAGGACTGACTTCCAGGTAGCTAGGGTGAGGGTCTTAAGCTCACACCCACAGTGACACACCTATTCCAACAAGGCCACACCTCCTAATAGTGCCACTGCTTGGAACAAGCATATAAGCCATCACACTACATAAATACTCAGTAACTATCAATCTTTTTGTTTTGTTTTTCAAGATGTTTCTCTCTGTAACAGCCCTGGCAACTATCAGTCTTAAAGTAACACTTAAATGTACTAGGCACTGATTACACTGACTGTAAATAGTGTGGAGTGTCCTTTAGTAATTAAGTGAAGGTTAGTTATACTATCACAAAACAGCATACCATATTTTTACAGAATTTTGGCATAACACTTTCTCTGAGTTAACACCTCAGACCACTATCACTGAGATTTAAATACCACTCAAATCCATGCCAACTTATTTTCAATCAGTCTATCCTCTTCACATTATTGAAATAACTACAAGATCACTTTCTTGCACTTAAGTCAATAAGTGCTTTTTAAGAACATACTATAAAGTACTTAGAATTAACAGCCTTGTAAATGTCATTTAAGTCTGTCTGCTTTTCCTTGTCTTCTTTATCTTTTTTTTTTTATTTGATATATTTTTTACTTCCATTTCAAATGATTTCCCCTTTTCTGGCTCCCCACTCCCCGAAAGTCCCATAAGCCCTCTTCCCTCCCCTTGTTCCCCCATCCACTCCTTCTTTTAAGGTTTATTTATTTTATATATGAGTACATTGCAGCTATCTTCAGACACACCAGAAAAGAGCATCAAATCCCATTAACGATGGTGGTGAACCACCATGTAGTTGCTGGGAATTGAACTCAGGACCTCTGGAAGAGCAGTCAGTGCTCTTAACTGCTGAGCCATCTCTCCAGCCCTTTATCTTTTGTTCATAAGCACACTTCCCTAACACAGTAGTTCTTAACCTTCCTAATGTTGCAATCCTCATGTTGTGGCGACCTCCAACAATAAAATAATTTTTTGCTGCTACTTCATGACTGTAATTTTGCTTTTGTTATGAATCATAAATGTAAATATGATATGCAGGATGGTATCTGATATGACCTCTATGAAAGGGTCATTCAACCACCACAAGGGGTTGTGCCTCACTGGTTGAGAGCCACTGCCTTACCACTTGGCCCTTTCCCCAACATTTTGTGTTTCCTTACTCTTTTTCTAAGCTCCCTCCCACCCTCCACCACAGCCATGTAAACTAACCTCTTATGTGGACAGTTTAAATGGCAGGGTCTTCTCCTTCTCTCCTCCGTTGTCCTCCACTAAGAAGCTATTAAGATTTAGGTTGCCAGATCTCGGGTTTTTCTTTCAAACTCTAATAAAATTGTCCTAGTACCTATCTCCCCCAACAAGTAACATTTTAAAAAGCTTCCATTTATAAAGTCTTTCCCTGTCCTTTGTCCTGACACCTTTCTAGCTATTTTCTCAGGACCTGTCCCAGGCACACGTTCTCTTCTTCCCTAAACAAAAGTTACAGATTTCAGAAAAGCACTGGATAAAGTGGCCAGTGTCTCATTAGTACATTCAAAGTTGCCACAAACATGTCTGCTATTCACATTACAAACCAATAGCCAACACTTTTAGAAACATACAGTGAGAAATACATTTTATAACCCACAACCAGAGTTGAATAGATGGCAGATGGTTCAGCAGTTAACAGCATTGATCTGTTTGAGGAGTCAGGTGGCTCACAACCACTACAAGCACAGTTGCAACGAGATCTTACAAGTTCAACCTCTGAGAAGTAACTCCACTCACATACACATACCTACACAGAGACCTGTATATGTACTGGGTTGGCTTGATATTGCTTGTATTCTAGTGCTAATACTGGTTCCTCAAGACCAGTATTAGCATTGCTCCAAAGACCAGAGAGTCCTAAAGTAGAGTCAATTGATGCTATGTGACCTGGGCCCCAAGTTATTTCCCATTGGTAAATAAAGATGCTCACAGCCTACAGACATAGGCAGGGATTAGGATTCCAGGGCTGGAGGTCAGAGGAAAACCTTGAGAAAGGGAAAGAAGGAAGTGAATGGAGGAGAAGCTGCCACCAGTTAGATTAATCTTGAAATAATGGCCATGTTGTATGGCCAGTTAGAGTTAAGTGCAACCCAGAAGAAACATGGCAAATTATATAATAGGACTATTGGCTGGGAAACAGAAATAATAGTATAGAGGATAGATATCCCCCCAGCTCTTAATGCTGATTAAGGCTTATTACAAATACAAAGTTTGAGTGTGTCTTTTATCCAGGAACTGAATGATCAAAGGAGGGTAGAAACTCGGGATTGGGATTTAAAATTTCTACAACATGAGCACATAATTATAGATAATAAAAATAAGCTGGGCAGTAGTTATACATGCCTCTAATTCCTGCACTCAAGAGACAAAAGCCAGCAAATTTCTGAGTTTGAGGCCAACTTGGCCTCACACACGTGCGCGGGGAGGGGGCAGTAAAATGGGGTGTTAATAAAAAGAATGAGCTGTTAACTAAAATGGTCTTACTATATGGACTTTATATGAGACAGGGTATCACTATGGAGCCCTGCTGCCTGGTGCTGGGATTAAAAGTTTGCAGCACATGCTCGAGTAGCTATCTTTTAAAAACCCAGAAGTGTGTGTGTTTGTTGATCAACTAATAATACTTGACACAAATGCATGTAAGGATAAAAAATTCAGTGAGCCCTTAAGAGTTGAAGCTTTAAGCCTGGATTCCTAAACAATGTTCCATAAGAACTTGGTTTAGGAGAATAATTCTCATTATTTTATAGCTACACTAAGGGTAAAGGAATCCTATCATCAAAATGTTCCTCTGTATCCCCTAGAGGTACTGTGCCTGGAGGGAATAAAACCAAACACTATTTTAAACACAGAAGAATAATCATGAAGAACAGACCAGAACTGTGTTAGGATCATAGACCAGGTTACTTAGATAGTATGATTTGCAAAATTTATAAAATTTACCTCAAATAACAATGTGATTGTGAGGGAGTTATCTCTAAACTGGTTTCCGGTGGCTACTGGCAGCTATGAAAGAATCCTAATGCCATGCCATGACCAGATTCACCTAAATCAACTGGCAAAACTGATGGATGCAAATATATCAATTTTCAAAGAAACATATGTTGTTTTCAAAGAAACATATGAAGCCGGCGGTGGTGGCGCAAGCTTTTAATCCCAGCACTTGGGAGGCAGAGGCAGGCGGATTTCTGAGTTCAAGGCCAGCCTGGTCTACAGAGTGATTTCCAGGACAGCTAGGGCTACACAGAAAAACCTGTTTCAAAAAACCAAATCCAAAAACAAAAACAAAAACAAAACAGAAACATATGAGCAACAATGACTGCTAAAAACTATAACAAAGCATGAACCACTCTTTGCCCACTGTGTAAAACATGAACTCCCACATTGCTTTAACTTTTTCCTCTCTTTTTCCACCTTATTTTTGAGGGAGCTTCTCTCATTTCTGCCAAATGTCTACTCCAAGATAACTGGGTTAATTCTCCTATTTCTATCTTTCATCTTACAACAGGGGTGTTGGGATCACAAACACAGGCTACTACATTACACTTTTTTACATGGGTTCTGGGAATTGTCATCACATTTCTATAGCAAACATTTATTGAGTCATCTTCACTAGCCCTTCTTTTTATATATATCCACTTTTTGAATATATATATATTATATATATATTCAAACAGCTACTTGAGGGCTAGGGGGAAGGACTTGCAAGAAGGAAGTGCAGTCCCAAAGAATTGCAGATGTAAAGATCTGTTATCATTCTCTAGCTCATTCGCCTCATTTTCAACAACTGGTAGTCAGTTAGTAAGTTATTTTATGTCCTAACACTAAACTAACAAAATATAGTCTTATAAACTATACTCTGTGAAGACCAGGTTATAAAATTATTAAAATAGACCTTGAAAGTTCCCTTAAGTCGTAAAACACAGATATACAGAATACATTCTATGTAAAAATCTCAGGGCCAGAGAGATGTCTCATCAGTTAAGAGTACTGGCTGTTCTTCCAGAGGCCCTAGGTTCAATTCCCAGCACCTATTGGTGGACAGGTCACAGTACAGTTCTAGAGGTTCCCATGCCATCCACCTCCTCAGATACCAGACAAACACAGTGAATATATATGCATGCAAAACACCATACACATAGATATTAATTGATTTAATTACATAAAAAGGAGCTGTTTTTAAAAAGAAAAAAATTGCAGTCTTATTCTTTAATAAATAAGGCATTAAGAACAATAAAACTGGGGCTGGAGAGGTAGCTAAGCAGTTAAGAGCACTGGCTGCTCTTCCAGGGGACCTGGGTTCAAGTCCCAGAGCCCACATGGCAGCTCACACTTGTCTATAATTCCAGTTCCAGGAGATCAAACACCCTCACACAGACCTACATGAAGTCAAAACACTAATGAACATAAAAGAAAAATAAATTATTTTTAAAAAGTGGTGTTAAAAAAATAGTAAAACTGTCATCCTTAATTATGGTGTTTCCTTTGGGGTCAAGGCATGGTAAAAATGAGAAGGAAAATCATTTCCATAGGGAATTGAACCTAGGACCTCAGTACTCTTAACTACTGAGAAATTTCTCTAAATTGCATAGGACTTTTTTCTCTTTTGGCTGGAGCAATGGCTCAGAGGTTAAGAGCCTCTAAAGGATTTGAATTTGATCTTAATACTCATATCAAACAGTTTATAATCAGGTGTTACTCCAGCTCCAGGGGATCCAACAGCTATGGCCTCCTAGTGCACCTTCATTCACATGAACATAATCTCACAGAAGCACACATAAATATATAATTAGAGATGAAATTTTCTCTTCTCCTCCAAGATTACAAAAATTAATATCCTAAATTATAGAAGGGGTGTGTGTGTGTGTGTGTGTGTGTGTGTGTGTAAATTATTTACAGTCAGGCAATAGTAGCACACAGCACAATCTTAAATCCCAGGATTCAGGGGGCAGAACCATGCAGATCTCTGATTCTGAGGTCAATCTGGTCTACAGAGAAAGTTCCAGGACAGCCAGGGCTACACAGAAAAACCCTGTGTGTGTGTGTGTGTGTGTGTGTGTGTGTGTGTGTGTGTTACATATAACCTCACTAGAAAAAGCTTTTCATAACATATTTATTCCAGCAGCAAGATAGCTTAAATTTCTGAAGCTATCTTTTTAAAAACATGTTTTAGACATTAGAGCTTCAAGCATATCACAAGGGCTCTGCACATGATCACATTTAAATGATACTCGCTATAACCATTTTGCTTGCTACTTTAGAATTTTTTTCAATTTTCAAAATTAAGTTTTAATTTTAGTTGAAGGAGTGAAGATGTCAGTTCCAGTATACTTACTAAAGTGTATCTGGAGGACCAATAATAAGGACTTCCCAACGATAGAGATCATTGTTGTCTATTAAACCTGCTGAAAAGCCTTCCACTGGATTTTTGTTGAGTTCTGTGGAAAAAGAAAATTTCAATAAAAACTTTAAAACAGTTTTTCTCCAACAGGTAAATTAAAGAATGACCATGAATAAGCTATAAACTATGAAAACTATTAAAATGCTGCTTCATAACTATAACATTTCCATACAACAAGGAAGCCATGGGTATATTAACCTATCCAGATGGAATTGTTCTGTCTTCCTACATCTACCTTGGGATTCAACCAAAGCTCTTAGCATTCTGGGTAGGTTTTATGAGAGGCAATCAAAATGCAAATAAGGCTGATTCTCACAAGAGATTTTAGTTGAAAGAAAATCAAAAGTCAAATCAAATCAGAAATGGCAAGTTTTCTATAGCCTTTAAGACAAATCCTTAAAAAACAACCAAAAGCTCTTTTACATCAGAATTGTCGAGTTTTTTCAACTCTTACTTACATTAACATCTGTCTGATTGCCATGATGCCTTGAGGTACATTCAACTATGCAACAGGAATAGCTTTCTAAGAATAGCTGGTGCCTACAGAAATAGTGATGGTATCATAAGATTCTTCTCTTCTAAACAGTGTTCTGCCATGAAGAATAGATGATGAGGGCAGAAAATTAAGAATCGAGACAAAGAACTAGTAAGGTAGAAAAACAAAGGCCAACAAAGGATCATCAAACAACAGGTTAGGAAGAGTATAACCTTAAGAGTTTACAGAGATGGACGTAATAAAATAAGGATGTCTTTGTAATGGGCAGATCGCATGAGTTTTTCAAATAGCCTTAAGTAAGTGTAACTGACATTAGAGGTATACTATATATACCTATATAATAGGTATATATAATAGGTATACTATATAATTTGATAATTTTAATATAATTTCATCTTTGAAGGCAGGATAAGAATCATGATAGTAAGTATACACAACAATCACCAGAAAAGTTATTATTTTGTCAAGAGAGCTGAGAATTGACTGGTTCAAACAGGGCAGTGAGTAAGGACAAAACATGTTTAAGAGCAGTTCAGAAAGGACTTGCCAGAAATCTAAATGAGTACATGATTCTCATACAGTACTTGCCCATCATCAAGATAAGCCATCTAATCATGAAAGCAAATATAATACAACACAGAGTACTATAAAATGCCAAACAGTGTACTGGTAACTATGGAAGCACTAACTCCATAACTTTGAGCAATCAAAGGTGGTTTTAGTTCAACAATTACAACTTCATATAGGGCTATTAGGTCCATCTTCATTTGTCAATCTACTGGAATTTGAAATTACTTGGGAGACACACCTCTTGTGCATGTCTGAGGGTGCTTCTAAAACAGTTTAATTTGGAATGTGGTTGGAACTATTCTAAAAGGATTGTGAAACAGAATACAAGACTCATACCCACTCCCATCATTTTACTGCTGTCACATTGCAGCTATCATACCTTCCCAAGCATGACGAACTAAATAATTGATGAACCATAAACAATTCTTCTTAAAGCTGTTTTGATCAATTATTTTGTCCAACTAACAATAAAGTAATTAGTGTACATCACAACATGCAGACAACAACAACAAAATGATAAAAATAAAGAATTAAATTGTATTTTAACACAAAGAACTTCTTTTCATGGATTTTGAACACAGATTTTATAAATCTAATAAGCAAAGCAAACAGATAAAATCTGTATTTTAAAATACCATTAAGATATGATTTGCATTTTAAACTTATTATGTTTATAATCATATACCTTTCACTGAATCCCAACTATGTTGCTAGCTACTAAAAAAGGATACACATACACACTTTAGTATTGATGGGAATGGTTCCTTTGAGGTCTACCTCAAGAACTACCCTCCTATCTTTGAAACCTTTTTAAAAATAATTTATTAAATAATCTTGACTTCTGTTAAAAATCCTATTCATTATAGCTGCAGCCTGTATTGTATTACCTAGCATTTGACTATCATGGGTTCATTGTTCCAGAAAAATATATAAGTAAGGACAGTGTGAAATAGGTAACCTAAAAGTAGTACAAGGAATAGGGGTTAAAGAAGTACAAAAGAAGGGCATATAACAATCTTTAATAGCTTTAAAAAAAAAAGGCAGGAAGAGCACCACAACTCTGAGGCCAGCCAAGTCTATATTGTGATGTCTAGTCTCAAAAGTTTAAAAAGGGGGAAGGGGGTGCAGCACAGAGGGACACACACATTTTATTCCAGAACATGGGAAGTAGAGGTGGGTTAAGTTGCAAAATGACCGTGACTAATAATGAGACCCTGCCTTGGAGGGAGAAAGGGAAAGAGAAAGATTTATAGAATATCTACAATGAAGAACTGGGCCTATACTGAACAAAGAGTCATAAATGAAACAAGACAAAATGGCAAAAACTGGAAAGTAAAGGCTTTTGTTAGCCATGTTAAGTTTCAACTTCATACATGGAGCAATGATAACCCTTGGAAGAATTGGAATGTATTTGTTCTTAATACATTTTCAAAAAGTAGGGCGAGCTTGGGAGATTTAAATGTTCAAAAACCAGTTTTAGAAGTTGGATAGATAGCCGGGCGTGGTGTTGCACGCCTGTAATCCCAGCACTTGGGAGGCAGAGGCAGGTGGATTTCTGAGTTCGAGGCCAGCCTGGTCTACAGAGTGAGTTACAGGACAGCCAGGACTACACAGAGAAACCCTGTCTCAAAAAACCAAAAAAAAAAAAAAAAAAAAAAAAAAAGTTGCATAGATGGCTCAGAGCTTAAAAGATGATATACCAGGGAGCTTGAGAAATGGTTCGTTATTTAAGAGCACTGACTGCTCTTCCAGATGTCCTGAGTTCAATTCCCAGCAACCATATGGTGGCTCACAACCACCTATTATAGGATCCGATGCCCTCTTCTGGTATCTGAAGACAATTACATTGTACTCATATACATAAAATAAATAAATAAATCTAAAAAAAAGAAAAGAAAGAAAGAAAGGAAAAGAGAGGAAAAGAAAAAAAGAAAAAGATGATATAGCAGTTGCAGAGAACTTGAGTTTGATTCCCAATACCCATATTAGGTGTAACTCCAGCTCTAGGGGAGACGATGCCATCTTCTGGCCTCAAATGCACAAACCCATATACAGACACAAATGTATACATAGTTAAAAAGAAAGCAGTCATTCTTTAAAAACCATGCTAGGCATGTTGGTACATACTTACAAATAACACAAACACTGAAGATACTTGATGAAGTGGTGAAATGGTTTTGAAACTAGAAAAGGTTAATGGTTGTATAATACTGTGAACATAGATATGTTTATCTACTATTATTTGTATATATGTTGTTTATTACATTTGAACATAGTATATCTCATCTTAGTTCTTAAAATGACACAAATGTATTAAAATAGGAAACACAAGATGAGATACTTATTTGAAAGGGGGAAACTTACTTAATGTTAAATTTCTACAGCACATATATGTTGTATATGTTGGGAGAGGGGCTGTCTTTGCAGAGTTATAGACTGTACTTTGGACCTTGCATACACTAGGCAAGTCTTCTACCACTGAGTGACATCCTCAGAATATATCAGGGTGTTTGCCAGAGAGGAAAGCAGGAAAACAAAGAAGCTAATATGTTTAACAGAGTAAATAGCCAACAATGATAAGTTCACTCTTCTAC
This sequence comes from Apodemus sylvaticus, assembly GCF_947179515.1. Classification (NCBI taxonomy): domain Eukaryota; kingdom Metazoa; phylum Chordata; class Mammalia; order Rodentia; family Muridae; genus Apodemus; species Apodemus sylvaticus. The sequence continues at coordinate 141,797,622 of NC_067477.1, read as the reverse complement.
AGCATGGAAATGCTATCTCAATTAAGGCCATTGGGTTCAAAAAAGAGAGCCAAAACCGTCTTCAGCATAACCAGTAAAGATAACTAGAACAACACTAACAAGGTTAAGGTGGAAAAATGCAAGTGGAAATTGTTTCTCTAAGGTTTCGATAGATAGAAAAATTACAGTAGCCATAGCCACGAGCAAATGAAATTCATGCAATCAAGTAGTTTTATTTGGTTGATTTTTCAGGTTTTTTTTTTTTTTTTTTTTTTTTTTTTTTTTTTTAAGACACGATTTTGTCTTAGTTGGCCTGAAATTTGAATGTAAACTGGCTGGCCTTACCCTTTAGCTTCTTTGCTAAGACTACAGACATATGACACTGTAATGGTTGTGGTTATTGCTGCTGTAGTTTTAAATAGGATCTTCCCTTGCAGCCCAGGCTATAGAATCAGACCTCGCTCTGAGAAATAATCAACTAATTTGGGGCAGGGGGAGAGGCATGAATCCACAAAAACTAAGAGTAAACATAATAGTGTATACTCTCTGATTTCAGCTTTTGGAGGGTGGGAAAAGAAGATCCTGTCAGACATGTCTCTAAAAAGATGAGAGCATATGAAAAGTGAACAAACATGAATTATTAGGATCAATACAAATTCATAAAGTGTTTTTTTAAAAACTAGGATTATACACCAGAAAAGGTTCAGAGAAACAGTCATCTCAGTATGATGAACATTCCTAATATCCACAATATGGTCTTCTAATACAAATTTACAGCTTACAGTGAAGCAGGGTTTTGTGAAGAAATGACAGATTCTAAGTCTGAGGCATAAGGAAAAAATAAATGTGTTAGGCTCTTCTCAATACTCAATAAAACAAAAGCTATCAGTTAGAAGCCCCACTGGCTAAAAATGTTATGAGTTGAGTATTAGTATGAATAATAACCGTGAAGGATAGACAAATGTATTTCAATACATGAGTAAGTAACATACACACACAAAACCAACCAGCCATGGCTGTTATAATTAGGTGCTAGTAAACCATTTTGTCATTTTGATTTGGGTCTTATCCCACAGCTGGCTTAATGCCAGCACTCAGGAGGCAGAGGCAGACAGATATCTGTGAGATCAAGGCTAGCCTGGTCTATAGAATGTGTTCCAGGACAGCCAAAGCTACAGAGAAAAAAGGATGGGAGGGAGGGATATACTTCTTCAACCATGTAAAGAATCAATCTCAGGTCAGCAGGCTTGGTAACAACATCTTTTCCACAGAGCCATCTCATCATCCAATTCTTTGCTCACTCTGAGCAAGCAATACATTATTTTGAAAACCAAAGAAAGTAGAAGAACCTTGAACTCTATTATCAAATATTGAAATAATAATTATGTTATCAAATAACATCTCTCTCTAAAAAACTCGAGTTATGCGATTGTTTATGGAGCCCCTGGGTATGGCTAAGTTGAACATGCCCAATTTTCTGAATTACTCAAACAAATTTAACTTTTCCTAACTCAAAAGACATAGTTTCTTCTTCCTCCTTTTTATCTTCCTACTTTAAGAAGCTGCAGAAATTTAAAGTTTGCCTTCTCTGGGTTTTTGGGTCTTGTTTTGCTTTTTTTCTTTTAAAGCAAGATTGTCCTCTGGCTTAAAAAATAAAAATACATTAAGCTGAAAAGTTTCAGAAATGTCACTTTATTACTTTTTCTACATTTTTTAAAATTTCTATGTAAAATGAATAAGCCAAATAAATCTTTAAAAGATAAAAGTCATTATTTTTGAGGTAATCTCATGTAGCAAAACTGAACCTGTTCAAAGTTCATAGTAAGAGTCAAATATAAAACGGGGCGTGGTGGTGCACACCTGTAATCCTAGCACTTGGGAGGCAGAGGCAGGCGGATTTCTGAGTTTAAGGCCAGCCTGGTCTACAGTAGAGTGAGTTCCAGGACAACCAGGAAGAAACCTGTCTCAAAAAAACCAAAAAAAAAAAAAACAAAAACAAACAAACAAACAAAAAAAAACCCAAAAAACAACAACAACAAAAAAAAGAGTCAAATATAAAACACACGAGAAACACATTAAGAGAATCCCTGTTATGAATATAACTAACAGAAGCTACATGTGAGAAATTATAAGGACAAGACCTGGGATTGTAAGCAATTTTCTATAGAATCGAAACATTAAAAAGGTGAGAGATGTTTATGAGTTAACTGAATATGTGAAATCTGACTAGATAACAGATATTAAGAAATATCTGCCAGGCAGTGGTGGCATATGCCTTTAATCTCAGCACTTGGGAGGCAGAGGTAAGTGAGCGAATTTCTGAGATCCAGGCCAGCTTAGTCTATATAACAAGTTCTAGGATAGCCAGGGCTATGCAGAAAAACCCTGTCTCAATAATAAACAAACAAACAAATAACAATGATGATAGTAATAATAAAAATAAACATTTTGTTTTTTTAGACAAGGTCTCACTGTCTGTCCCTAGATAGCCTGCTCTGCCTCCCTAGTGCCGCAGCACTAGGGTTAAAGGCAAAAATCATGACCCCAAACTTAGAGTCCCATCTTTACAGCAGATCCTCTTTGAATCTTTTTTTTTTAACTTTCCATCTTTGCAAGTTTCTGGTTTTCTGAGGCAAAGTCTCACTATGTAGTCCAGGCTAGCGTTGAATTTATAATCCTGCCTCAACTTAGAATTGAAATTACAGAAGTGCACCATCATACCCAATTCTTTAAACCATTAAGGTAACAGATAAAACCTTTTATCTAAATATTCTGTAGATTCTCTTAAGTAAATTATGATTTACCAAAATAATGTTACCACTCTATCACAGGAATTGCTACACATCTACTGTAATAGTGTTGAGAAACAGAAAAGAGGTGTGTTTTGTAATTAGTGTAACTACACAAACAATCATTTCCGCAACCTTCATTAATAAATCAATATTGGAAAAATACCAGTGGTGGTTTGAATGAGAACAGCCCTCATAGGCTCATGTTCATATACCTGGTTCCCAGTTTGTAGAACTGTTTGGAAGGATTAGGAGGTATGGCCTTAATGGAGGAGATGTGTCAGCAGCAGTGAGCATTGAGATTAGCACTGTGTCTCTTGCTTGCTGTTTAAGAGTCAAATTCTCAGGTGTTCCTGCCACCATGCCTTTATTCAACCATCATAAAGTCTAATCCTCTGGAACTGTAAGCCCAATTAAATACTTTCTTTTATAAATTGCCTTGGTCATGGTGTTTTTTCACAGTAATAGAAAAGTAACTAATAAAGTGATATATCAACAAACAACTGCAAAAATTTTATTACATTTCTACTATAGTTTTTTTTAAAGATCCAATCTAATAATCTTTATAGATTTCTAATCAATATTAAAACTGCTTACAATTAGAATATTTTTCTTTACATTTGAGTCATAGGCTACAGTGAGCTGACTTCCTAACTGGTTAAAAAAAGGGGGGGGGTACCATGGAGCAGACAGGCAAAAAACAGTCATTCCATATTTATAAAGACTTTCTAATATTCTGCCAAAAGGATTTTCTTCCTTAGAATTAACAGGTACATTCTACCACCTACACCTGACCATGGTGTGTCAGACTCTGATAGATCATTCTCAGGTTAAATAAAGCTGTTCTGTTGTTAAAGTCATCTAAATTCTCATTCTTTCTCTCTCCATACAGACTTAAATGACTCTTATATTCTAAACATATCCTGATGAGTTTATCTAGACATATCCTGATGCCCTTTGTATGTTGTAGCTTGTGCTTAAATACAACATCATCAGCATACTTCTCTGCTGAAATCTGATGCAGCAGGAATTCCTGAGAAAAGAAGACCATATACATTATATGGTATTATATGTCAGGACTAAGTCTGCATTTCAATTCTCCTTAGTCTTGCCAAATTTAGTCATCTCATTTTTTTCCCACGCTTCATTTTCTTATCCATAAAGTAGGATAAAACCTATAGTAGTATTATAAAACAGAAAAATAAGATGTGTGCATATAAGTGCTTGAGTCTGGAAGGCAAGGACCAACAGCTGGTGGTTTCAGTTTTGTGACAGGGTCTCTCTCTGAACTTTGAGCTCACTGATTTGACTAAATTGGCTAGCCAATGAGCTCCAGGGCTGCCCCCGGCCCTTCTAGCATTAAGTCCCTGCAGGGAATCTAAACTGGGATCCTCTCAAGCTTTGGAACAGGCAATTTACTGACTGAGCTGTTTCCTCATCACCAAAAGAAGACACAAAATATTGTCCTATCTTAGGATACATGTAGAAAATGTTAATTATCCATTGTCTTCCCATAGTCTAACAAATACAATGTTCTTTAGAATCTCAAGAACAGCCTCAGGAAGTAGAAGGAGGGTCGTTGAGTTGACGGGTAGTTAAGACAGCATGGAGAGCCGGGCAGTGGTGGTGCACGCCTGTAATCCCAGCACTCTAGGAGGCAGAGGCAGGCGGATTTCTGAGTTCGAGGCCAGCCTGGTCTACAGAGTGAGCTCCAGGACAGCCAGGGCTATACAGGGAAACCCTGTTTTGAAAAAACCAAATTAAAAAAAAAAACAAAAAAACAAAACAAAAAAAAGAATCTCAAGAACAAGCCTATACCTTCGCTACCACCTTTTAAGAAAAATACTAGCCAGCTCCAAACATCATCCAAACTATGTTTCTAATGAGAGTTGCTGTGAGCCCTCCTCCCCTGACTCCCTGCTTACAGTAAAAATATTCTAACTTCCAATATTCCTGAGGGAAGACTTTTTTCCTCACCATTTGTAAACCTACAAGACATCTATTAATACATGCTTAAACCTGTATTAAAATGTTTACTAAACTCTGTCTGCTTCATAATATGCTGTCTAGTCCTGACTTCTTTTCAAGTCAAATTCACAAATGCTGGTTTGGCCTGAGTCAATTTTCCTAAAACTCTTTGGGAATATGTTAGGCTGCTAAGGTCGACGGTGGGAAACTTCCTCCTTTACCTGTATCTCAAAACGCTGACAATAAGATACTGTATAAGGTTACTTTTAAAATGTAGTTTAAAAAATAAAAATGACTAACTATAAAAGTTGAAGCTAGAGAAATGTCTCAGTGTTTAAAAGTCATATAGAAGCTTTCTGTAATAAATACAGCCTAAACTAATTCACAAGAAAATAAAAATATAGAATAAATAGAACATATTTGAGCAAGAAGTACTAAACTTAAAGCAATAACATGGGCACCTAGGAGAAGGAAATCAAGTAAAAAAAATGTGGGCAGAAGAATCAAGTTGGTCTCAGATTTATTTCTCCATAACAATGCATAGCTGGTAGTGACAAAACTACAGAATTCTAAAGCAAAGTGTGATACAAAGAATAAGGAAGTCAAAGAAATCAAACTAGGATGAAGACAAGATTGTGGATGAACCTTAGAACTTGTTTCTTAATTTTTTTCTTTTTTACATCATTTATAGTGTGAATGTGTACACTGCACCATACTGTACATGTGGAAGTTAAAGGACAGCTTGCAGGATTTAGTTCTCCCTTTCTACCATACGAATTGAATTTAGGTGGTCAGGCTTCGGGACAGGAACCCTTACCCAGTGACCCATCTCTCTGGCCTGCTTCTTGTACTGCTAAAAATGAATTTTGTAACCCGAAACACAAATAATAATTACTGAGTCCACACAAACACCCAAAACTAAAAATATTACCACAAGCCTAAAAATACACATGATTGCTCAGCAGTTAAGAATATTTATTACTTGTGAAGGTTCCTAGGTTTGGTTCCAGCAACCAAATCGTGGCTCATAGCCATCTGTAACTACAATTTTCAGAGATCAGATACCCTCTTCTAGACTCTATGTGCACCAGGCATGCACACAATATACAAAAATATATGCAGGTAAACCATACATACAAAAAAATTAAAAGGCAAATTAATACATATGTATGTGTACTTTTATATATATACATAGATTGGTTCAATCTCTGTAACTGCATGGACTGATGATTTGGTCAAGTACAAAAGTACTGTTTTTATCTAAAAATTAAATTGATGAGTACCAAAATAATTTGGCTGGATATTTTTTGGTTGAGACAAGCATGACATGAAAACTTAAGTCACATAGGTCAGAATAACAGTCACCTATACAGAAATATATCACCTTGAATAACAAAGTAAAAATACTTATATGATTAAGTAGTAATATATTTTCATGCAACTATAGAATATTTATAAAAATACAAACTGTATACAAAGCAAACACTCAAATATATGTATTCTAAAACACTGTTGAGAGAGCTAGAGCAATGACTCAGTAGGCAAAACACTCATACATATGATGTAAAATCATTCTTTTGAGAGGAGGGAGGGAGGGAGGGACAGAGTGTGGGAAGGAGGGAGACAGAGAGAAGAGGGAGAAGGAGAGGGAGGGACGGAAGGAGGGAGGAGAGAGAGAGAGAGAGAGAGAGAGAGAGAGAGAGAGAGAGAGAGAGAGAGAGAGAGAGAGAGAGAGAGAGAAAGAGAGCATTGAGAGCTAGAGAGCTGGTTCAACACCTAAGAACACTTAGTATTCTTGCAAAGGACCCAGGTTCAGTCTTAGCATCTATGTGGCAGCTCACAACCACCTATAACTAAAGATCTAAGAGGTCTAATAACCTTTTCTGGCCAAGGGTGGTACACTTACAAATATCCAGGCAATATAATCATACACACACAATAAACCTATTTTAAAAAAAAAATCAAGCCAGGTGTGGTGGTACAAGCCTTTAAAGCAGAGGCAGGCAGATCTCTGAGTTCAAAGCTAGCCTGTTCTACAGAGCAAGTTCCTGGACAGCCAAAGCTAGAGATTTCAACAGCCCCTACCCCTGCAAATCTTCCACTACTTCTTAGACCTAGGTGTATGGGAGAAAATAATCTAAGCTAAGCATCAGGCCATACCAGGTTCAATACAAGGCATATCAAGTAAGACAGTATTGAACCAGCTATGATACACTCTATTATGGTTTAAAAATATATGAAACATCATGTATGTTCACGTGTGGAGCATTTGGCCCCCAGCTGGTGTTGCTGTTTTGGGAAGTTGTGAAAATTTGAGGATTGTGGCCTAACAGGTGGAAGTGGACTGGTGAGACAAGGCTTTAAAGGTGATAGCAATTTCTGGTTCTAGCACAAATGCTCTGAATCCTGATCCATTAGGCTATAAAGAGCTCCAGGAGATTTATCTATTTTCCTGCTGCAACACTATTCCTGACCATGAAAAACTATACTTTTTAAAACCATAAGCAATTGGGTGGGTGGTAGGTGGTAGAATCTTGGGGGGGGGGGAGAAATAGAACCATAATTTTACTTATTAAGTCAGGGCTATAACTTATTTGACAGTGTTAGTCACCGACAAGATGTGGAATCAAACAAATCTACCGTAATTTGACCAGAATTCCTTTCTCCTAACAGAAACAAAAAATAGTATTGTGAGTAAATGTATCGTTTCAGTTATAAAACATTTGCTTATATGTGTATACTAAAATGCTAGCCAAAATACCTTGCTGTTATTTTGTTTTGTTTATTTTATGAGACAGGGTGTCTGTGTGTATCTCTGGCTGTTCTAGAACTTGTTCTACAGACCAAGCTGACCTCAAACCCAGAGATCTGCCTATCTCTGCTTTCCCGAGTGCTGGGAAGACTCCCACTTCCACCTAGCCTACCTTACTGTTTCTATGATCAATTTAGCAGCCAGAGAAACCCCTATAAACCTAAATCATGTTGCTGTTCATATGGAAGCCTAATCTCACTTGGTGAGGGCCTTAAAAAGTCCTTCAGAATTTACCAGTATCTCACTCCCACCTTCTGTCTCTGGGTTCAGCTACTCTATCATTTTCCTGCAACATTCTCATCTATATCCCCGTTGCAGATGCTGCACTTGTGGTACCCTTCACACATTCACATTCACTCCCTCACCAAGCATTCTTAAATGTCACCCTAACTTTAATTATGACTCCCATGTTCTTAGGAAATGTAAACTTTTCCTTTCCACTTAGTATTCTACTACATTTTATTAATTGTGTTTAACTCCTTTACTTCACCTAGAATGCTAGTTCTGAAGGAACATGAATTTTTGTTTATTAAAGCCCCGGGATCTATTATCTATGGCAATAAGTGTTTGGCAAGCTAATGGTTGGTTAAAAACAAAACAAACAAAGAAACAAAAAAACCCAGAAACATCACAGGAAGCAGTCACAATATTGATAATTAAGTAAAATAGTTTAGAATCCTTAAGAAATTCTGAGACGTATATTTACACCTCAGGAGGAAGAAGACAGACAGAGAAAATTAACACAAACTTGCTCATGAGAGGACCTGCTCCATTAACAAGTGAAATGGCCTTTTTTATTCAAAGTCAGAGTAATAATCTCACACATTAACAACAACTAGTCACAGTCCCATTATCCACTACAGCCTTCAAGTCTGAATAAAGATCAGGAGCACATTGTTCACCATCTTCAGTTCCCCACCCAGAACAAACACAAAGAACAAATTGGTACTCTGGAGAAATTCTTGCAAAAGAACTTTTCATTGTGGTACACATGAATGATAGAGAATACATCAGTCATAACATCAAAGAATTTCATCTATTCTGCATGGTAACTTACTCAATAAAAAATAACCTTTATAGACTTTTAATGACTATAAGTAAAAAGTAATTAATCATAAGTAAAAAGTAATTAATCATCCTTTATTGATACACAGAAACATACACAACAAACAGAATTCTACTATGTGCAAGCAGTTTATATATCTTCAGAAAGAATTATGATTGAGCTTTCACCAAATCTCAAGTCATTAACAAAACACAAAATCTGACACAAAGACTTAATCAAAATCATTTGTTTTTGTGTTCACAGAGAATAGATTTTGACATGGCTACTCTACAACTGTTTTGAACCCATCTTCTCAAAAACAACATAGCTTCACCTTTTGACATTACAAGTACTAAAAGCATTTGTAAATAAAAGCCTGCTCACAGACATACATAACAAAACTGAATGAAGTGGTGAAGCCACTATCAAAATGAAACTAACAAACAAAACAAATCCACATTATAAGTAGTAGTCCTAATACTGAAGAGAACAAACTTAGTAAAGATTATCAAGAAAATAACATATCAGAACAGAACAAAGGAAGCATTTAGTAAATAATGAAATGGAGCCGGAAATGAAGATGGGCAATTATATAACTAATGCTTAAGAAAGAATTCCAAAAATTAAAGCATATAAGATATCTAAGAAATTTTCCTGAACCCACCGATCGAGATGGCTTACCACTAACAGGAAAAATGTAATAGAGAATCACACCAAGAGTGAGATACAGTCTAATAAAGTTACTGAACTTCAAGGATAAAGAAAGAAATCTGCCAATACCCAGGCAGAAGTAGGTCACCTACAAAGGGGGAAAAAAAAAAAGTCAGGCTGGTCCCAGACTTCCCTATAGTAACCCTATAGGCCAATAGATAGGGGAACAGTCTGTTGGGTTTTAAGGAAAAAGAAGTGTAGCTCCAATTCTGACTTTTAATTTAAATATTAAAATATTGTCAGACAAAACATCCTTTCACTTGAAAGCCATGAATAGTACTTCAAAGCTAAGAATGTTGAGAATATTGCCTTCAGGCAACCGCTCTCAGAAAAGATACTTGATAAATATAATAGACTGAAGTGTATTAAGGCTTCGGCTTTTCTGTAGCAACAGGTTACTGTACAGGTCAAGTACAAACAGCAAAGGACCATCATTCTAAAATGCACTCAATTTCACATTTTAGCTTATTTGAAATCAGCATCCATATTACAACTGATGATGTCGTGGCTTGACAACATTTATCCATGTTAGCAGTTTATTACATGTTGGCTTTATTAAAGGAAAATAAAACATTAAAAAATTGATGGTATCCTAAACAAAATGAAATAAAATATTATTGTAAGATGAGAAGAACAATGAGAGCAAATTAAAAAGTAATTTTAAAAGATGATAAAAAACCAGGCAGAAACACAAGCAACAACAACAAAAAATGACTAATATTACAGAAGTAAACCCACATTATGTGAACAAGTAAAAGCATTTTAAATTGGGTCACCCCCCCCCAAAAAAAAACCCAAAAAAACAAAAAACAAAAAAAAACCTAATCCTGATCCATCTACATGGATCCATCTACAGGGTCTACATGAGACAAACCTAAAAAGGTGACTTTGAGAAGTTAAAAGTAAAAGTTAGACAAAAAATGTGTCAGGCAGATATAAACATTTTTGAAACTCATTAAAGAAAAAAACAATGAAACATTGAGAGCCAAAAGACAGAGTCACATTTTCTAGTGATCAAACTCCAGCCAGACATCGTGACCAACACCTCTTATCCCAGACTTCTAGAAGGTAGAAGCAAATAGATTCAGAGTTCAAGGCCAGCCAGGGATACAACATGGTAAAACTTCCAACATTTTTTAAGACCCACAATCTAAGTCCTCTCAACTGATCATAAATTAAAATTAAGTACTGAGCATTCAATTAAATGTTAGAAAATAAAAAGGCTAAAAAACAGAATAAAGGAATTTCAAGATGTCTTAAATTACTTAGAGAACAGATGCCTCCATAATTTTAACTCTCATTGGAGCTGAAGCCAGTGAGAAGTCTAGGCAGGTAAGGGTGTTTTGTTGCTAAACTTTGGGACTTGAGTTCAAAACCGAGAACTGATTTCCACTACACATGTGCCCATGGTACACATAAGCTCACATACACACAAACCTACACGAAATAAATGTGTAATTAAAAGCAACATGTGACAGCACACACCTTGAATCCCAGTGCTCTGGAGGCATAAGTAGGCTGATCTTTTTGGGGCCATCTCAGTCTAACAAAGGAAATACCAGGCCAGCCAAGCCTACATAGTTAAGACTCAGTGTTTCAAAACAATAAAGGAGCTATATTTGATGGCTCAATATTTGAGATGGCTCAATATTTGAGAGCACTGGTTTTTCTTCCATAGGACCCAGGTTCCATTCCCAGCACCCACACGGTTGTCTGTAGTTCCAGTTTCCAGAGAATCTGACACTCTCACAGAGGCATACATGCAGGGGGAAAAATCTAGGTGAGGTGGTACACACCCTTGATCCCAGCACTCAGGAGGAAGAGACAGGTAGATCTCTGAGTTAGAAGCCAGCCTGGTCTTGAGTAAATTCCAGGACAGCCAGAACAACTCAGAGAAATCCTGTCTCAAAAAAATAAGTGTTTTTTTTTTTTTAAGTTAAAGTTCATCATTAGCTACATAGTGGGTTGAAAGTCAGTCTGAGCTATATGAGACCCTATTTCATATATTGATAAATAGAAAATACAAATATCAACTTATTTCCCCATCAGTTTGATATTGTAAGGGTGGAGTGTTTACTGAATCATGAGAGCTAGAAGTTCAGATCATAGTCACCCACATAACAAGCCAGGTATCCTGCACACACATGTAACTTATCCCAGCTTCAAAAGAATCACTGAAGCTTACTGACTTACACCCTGGCCAAAAAATCATGAGCTCTAAGTCCAAGGCCTTTTTGGAATAAGTGTGGTCTCGTTAGAGGAGTGTGTCACTAGGGGTTTGGCTTTGAAGTTTCAAATGCTCAAACAAGACTCAGTGTTTTTCTCTTTCTGCTGCCTGCCAATCCACATGTAGAACTCTCAACAACTCTTAACACTATGTCTACATGCCTGCCTGCAAACATGCGTCCCAACATGACAATAGACTAATCAAGCTCCAATTAAATGCTTTTTTTTTTTATAAAGAGTTGCCATGGTAATGGTATTTCTTCACAGCAACAGAAAACTGACACAGGCATACAATGACAGGAGCGCGCGCACACACACACACACACACACACACACACCCCTCTTTAAAAATTCTGTGAGTAGAATAGGTAAACAGTGTGTAAGAGCATCTGATGCGCACACATGAGAACCGATGTTTAAGTCCCCAACACCAACAAAAAAGCCAGGCAAGAGCCAAATGTATCTGAAACCTGAGTGTGGAGTAGAGACATATGGGTCCAAGAAGCAAGCTGGCCAGATAGCCTAGGCAAAAGAAGAGGTTTGTTGGGCTGGGTAGCACACATCTTTAATTGTAGCACAGCAAAGACAGGCAGCTAGCTATTTGTAAAAATCTAGACCAACCTGGTCTGCACAGAAAGTTTCAGCTAAGTGAGGGCTACATGGTGAGAACCTGTCCGCTCGCATCATAAGAAAGAGAGGGGGGTAAGGAGGGAGGGAGGGAGGGAAGAGAACAAAAGAAAAAGAAAGAGAAAGAAAAAGAAAGAAAAAAACCTCTTCATGCCTGTGGTACATTTTCACTTTGCTATTTGGTCCTTGTGCTGATTAAGTTTTAAAAAAAATTATTTTAAAACTTTCTTTCTTTAAGGACTGTCTTAAAGTTTGGTTTGATACTGCAATTTTTTTGAGGAAAATATTTGCTTTGATTCACACAGTTTGAAGGCATAACATCCATTAAGAATAAAAAAAAAAGTCAGTGGCAAGAATCTAAGGTGAGGAAGACACAGTGGCAAGAATCTAAGGCAACTGGTCATACACACAGTGTCTACCACAGTCAAGAAATAGAACAGAGAAACATTAATGCTATAGTTCCTACAATTCTTTAATAAAATTTTTATTCACAGTATTTCCTTCTATACTTAAACTTTTTACAGTCTATGTTCCTGAGCTTTTCAAGCATGTTCTCTTCCATAATTTTATTAAAGTACATTTTATATATGTTTGTGCTTCACTTTCCCCTTTTCCTTTACATAAACCATAAAATTTTTTGAGACAATGTTACTGAACACTCCTGGCTAGCTTGAACCTTGAAATGTAGACCATTTCTTTCTGCCTTTCAAGTGCTGGTTAACTTACAAACTTGTAAGAACTCATTGGGGGATTGAGATATATACGCTGCTTTGAAATTTTTCCTTTATTTGTATTTAATTTTAACTTGAACTAGTTATATCCTGTACAGACAGATACTACTCTTTCCTATCTAAAAGAGCACACTGTTAACTGAAATACTGCCTACAAATGTAGTCTCCTCATTAATATTGGCATTGTAATTTTTTTGTCTTCCTTACAGCCCTTCCCTTATATCAATGTTTTTGTAGACTACAGGATCCATTTAACTCATTTACAATAAATACTGTTTTTCAAATGTTGACTATTTTATTAACAAATGAAGTATTTTGGAAAGCATTAATTCATTAAAATAATTTAGTTCTGTGGGTATACTTAAAATACTATATTTTACTAAAGATTGTTTGCTTAAATTATTTATGTTTACTTGTGTCCACCTGTGAACATGCAACTTTGAGTGTGTAGAGGTCAGAGGACAACTTGTGGAAGTTAGTTCCCTCCTTCTACCATGAAGGTTTGAACAAGCTATGCTTTAAACTCTATAAGGCTTGGTGACAAGTAAGTGCCTTTATCTACTGATCCATTGGTTCCTCAAATAGCATTTCACATATCTTTAACTACTTTTAAGTTATTAGCCTTTGATTCAAATCCAATTCTTCTCTAATTGTCCTCTTTAAGTTTCCAACCTCTCTGTGGTTTTTTGTTTGTTTGTTTGTTTGTTTGTTTTGTATTGTTTTGTTTTTTGGGTTTTTTTTGTTTGTTTGTTTGTTTGTTTTTGGATTTGGTTTTTTTTTTTTGAGACAGGGTTTCTCTGTATAGCCCTGGCTGTCCTGGAACTCACTTTGTAGACCAGGCTGGCCTTGAACTCAGAAATCCGCCTGCCTCTGCCTCCCGGAGTGCTGGGATTATAAGCATGTGCCACCACTGCCCGGCTATTCTCTGTGTTCTTTAAAGAGGTTTTGACCCTAGATCTTCTTTACAAATCTACCTTAGACCTATCACTTCTTTCCCAATAACCCAACAGAAACCTCACTAAGATCTATCTGATTCTCCTTTAACCACTATCTCTCTAAAATATGTCCTGAGCTTATACACTAAACTGATACTGAGTTTAAGTTTCTACATGTTTTAAAAAAGACATTTAAAATTTTTATGTGTAAGAGTGTTTTGCCTGCATGTATGTCGGAATAACACATGCTTATCTGGTACCAGAGGAGCCCAGAAAAGGGTGTCAGATCCCTTGGGACCAGACTTACAGACAATTGTGAGCTATCCTGTATGTAGGTGGTACTGAGAATGAGGCTAAGTCATCTGGAAGAACAGCCAGTGCTCTGAACAACTGAGCCATCTCTCCAGTCTCTTAAAAAAACTTATTTTTATGATGTTTAATTATGGGAATGGAGTGAGAGGTATAAGTGCAAGTCCCCAGAGAGTCTAGAAGAAACTATCAAATCCCCTCAATCTAGACTTACAGGCAATTATAAGCCATCTCATGTGGGTGTTGGCAAACTGAATTCCAGTCCTCTGAAATAGTAAGCACTCATAACTGCTGAGCCAAGTATCCAGTCCCTAATTTTCCGTATCCTAGTTTAAAATAGGAATGAGTGCACATATTCAAAGTCAGGGAGACTCTAGATAGACTTCCCAAGTATTTCCTGTTTCCAACTCTACAAAACGTATGTGACCTGCTCCAGCTTTACAATCAATCCTACAACTATAATTACAACTTTTTTGTTGGTGGTGGTATTGTTTTTGTTTTTGGACTTCGGGTTTTTGAGACAGGGTTTCTCTGTATAGCCCTGACTGTCCTGGAACTCACTCTGTAGACCAGGCTGGCCTCGAACTCAGAAATCCACCTGCCTCTGCCTCCCAGAGTGCTGGGATTACAGGCGTGCACCACACCGCCCGGCTTATAATTAACTCAACTTATTTGTAATTTCTCTACTACTTCTTTCTATTCAATACTGATAAAGAATTCAACTTTCTATTACACAGTTACAATTTCACTATAAGAACCTTTATCTAGGTATTGAACACTAAACATCCTTTAAGGCCTTAAAAATCATCTGTTTCAGATTAAAACTATAAAACTCTTTGTCTTTCTGGGATATGCTTTAATAGTCTAGGTAGGTGGAACCTGTGGAGGCTAACACCTTGGGAAAGAAAAGATGACTTACCTACAAGTTTTGAACTCATTTACCTAACTTGAATGAATACCCAGTATTTCTGGAGTATTACAAGGGTGAGTAAAATAAACTAGCTATAGGAATCACATTGTAACTTCACAAGCAATACATAAAAAACTTGCACAATTTAAAAACCAATTCTTACAGTTATCTCTCCAAGTGATAGCTGTAGTAACTGAAGAAATCACTAAGTAATTAATTCTGTGTTCAATAATGACTTTACAAATATTAACAAAGAGGAAGAATGGCTCAGCAGTAAAGAGCAGCAAGTGCCTTATTCTGACCCCTGTGGATGGGCAAACACACAAAAATATAAATATTTTAAAATGTATTTGTATTATTCTTATTTATGTACATGACCAAGACATGTATATGCAGGTATCCAAGGAGCAGAGAGGAAGGTGCCAGATCTCTTAGGACTGAGTTACAGACAGTTCTGAACTGCCTGGCCCTAGTGCTGGAGTGCAAAAGAAGCAAGCCCTCTTAATTATTTAGTCATCTCCCTAGCCCCATAAAAATAAATCTTGGGGGAAAAGCAAATATTGACTAATTCTCATGAAAAGTCTCTATTCTTGTCCTAAACGGTTTCCACATTCTACACATTTAATCTTCCTGAGTCTCATATACTAACTACACCACCATCTTTCTGTTTCAGATGAACTGATCATAGCTAAATAAAGCTTTCAACACAGGCAGTGATTAGAATCCCATCTTAAATTTTCTCAAAACAACAACAACAACAACAAAAACAAAAACACTTCCAGTTCCCTCCTGTGTCATCCATTCCTTCTCCACTAAATTCAATCTCAATATTAAATATGCTAACAATTCTGCAATTTTACCAAAACAAAAATGAAACACCCTAGCTTCAGGTGCTTCCTTTTGCCCTTTGAGGTACAATTTAAACAGTTGTTTTCATTTCCTATACTCACTTTCCTTTCATTCTCCCAAGCTCAGACCAAGCTTTGGCCCACTTCACTGAAACTGCCACCCTCAAAGTAACATTCATCTCCAGTGGCAACCTCATCCCTACCTTACCTGACCTCTATGTAAAACTTCCTTTGCTTGTCTTACAGACCAACCAAATTTGATTTTGTGCCAGATTTAATGGTATATGCCTTTAATTCTAGCCCTTGAGACAAAGAGACAGAGGCAGACAAAGGCTGATGATGTCTATGTGTTCCAGACCAGCCACCTAAGGATAGTTAGACCCTGTTTTAAATTTTAAAAAAAAAGGAAAAAAATTAAATCCTGGCCCCCAAGGGTATTTAGTATCCATTCCTTTATTATTTTCCTTACATTTCTTTAACTGTATAGTTCGCTGAAGTTTATAAACACTGTGTCTGGTTAATCTTATTATATAATTTTTAAATTTTATTTGCAATATTTTATCATAAAAATCATGTACTATAATAAAATCATAAAATTAAAAATAGTTGGGCATATCATTATATATACATGCCATAATATTCAGTAAAGATGCCATTTAAAATAAATATAAAGAATGAACGTTTTCAATCTAAGTCTTGACCAAAGTCTAGTGGCCTAAAAGTTTAAGGGTTGCTTAACTTGGATTTTAATTCTATTCAACTGCCATTTTATAACAAGAGATATAGTAGGGTTTTTTTTTTTTATTTGTTTTGGTTTTTGAGACAGGGTCTCTTTATATAGCCATGGCTGTCATGAAACTCCCTATGTGAATCAGGCTGGCCTCAAACTCAGAGATCCTTTTGCCTCTGCCTGTCAAGTGCTGGAATTAAAGAAAGGCATGTGCCACCATCCCTGGCCCTCTTCTTTAAAGAGTTATTTATTTTATACACACATACACACACACACAGACACACACACACACACAGTTGCTGTCTTCAGACATACCTGAAGAGGGCATCAAGATTCCTATTACAGATGGTTGTGAGCCACAATGTGGTTGTTGGGAATTGAACTCAGGACCTCTGGAAGAGCAGTCAGTGCTCTTAACCGCTGAGCCATTTCTCCAGCCCTCTCTTGGACACTTAAAAAGAGATTTAAAGAATTAAGTAGGCAGGTCTAGGACAGAGTACTTGCCTAGGAAGCACAAAGTCTTCTGTAACAATGTACAATAAATACATAGTAAATAAAAGTTTCTTCAGTCATAGCACCAACAAGCATTTGGTATTACATTGCTAGTGCTTGGAAAAACAAACAAACAAACATCTCCAGATTTACCAAGACTTGTTTATGCCTCTAATAGTCACCTATTATACAACTCTCATCTTACAGGGGAGTATCTCTTGCTGATCTTCAAAGCATGACAGCAGAGATGGCTTCAGTATGTTGACACACAAGTAAAAATAGAACAGATTTCAGGGACTCAAAATGAAAAAGGCAGAGGAAGAATATAACAAAACCACAAAATGGAGATGAGTTCACATAATTTGCATTTAAAGTGCTGAATAACTCAACTGTACCTTTTAAATAAGTTTTACTAAAAGTAGCACCTATTACTGATATTTCAACAATATAGAGTTCAGAATTGCTTGTCAATACAACTTTTAATTTTACTTTTAATTACATGATTTTTATGTGTGCTTGTACATGTGCAGCATACCACAGTAAGAGGACAACTTGCAGGAATAGTCTCTCCTCCTATCATCAAGTAGGTTCAGAGGATCAAACTCAAATCATCAGATATAGTTACAAATGCCTTTACCTGCTAAGTCATCTCATTAGCTCAACACAATTTAGTTTTTATAAATTGATTTTATACCATTAATCTGAAGACTAATTTTAACTCTCATGGATGCTTTCTACTTTCTCAAAGGCTTTACATGAATATTTTTATACTAATTAAATAAACACTAAATTTTAATAATGCTAGTTCACAATAAGTATATATACTAAATACATGAATTAGACAGCCAATCATGCTCAGGTCCCACTGTTCATCATAGATGAATTGCTGCAGTAAGTTTTCATAAGTAAAGCTTGCAGTTTTGACAAGAACCAAAGTGAATACAATGAGGAAGATAAGTAAGCAGAGGTGAAGGAGAAGGAGAAACAAAAATGTCTGAGGGAGGGCTGGAGAGATGGCTCAGCAGTTAAGAGCACCGACTACACTTCCAGAGGTCCTGAGTTCAATTCCCAGCAACCACACGGTGGTTCACAACCATCTGTAATGAAATCTGATGCCCTTTTTTGGTGTGTCTGAAGAGAGTGACAGTGTACTCACATACATAAAATAAATAAATCTTTAAAAAAGAAGATTTAAAAAAGAATGTTTGAGGAAAAAAAAAACACTGAGAATGCTAATTTGACTAGAAATTCTATTATCCAAAAGATTGCTTAGGTGCTGGAGAGATGGTTCAGTGTTAATAGCACTAACTGACCTTTCAAATAACCACAATTCAATTCCCAGCACCCATAACTAGCTATGTAATTCCAGTACCAGAGAATCTGATGACCACTTTTGGACTCCAAGAGTGAATAAAAAACTTATTTACAATATAATGTGCCAGTAGCCCAAAACAAGTATTCCTTTCCTAACATCCCCAAAAGAGATTAAAATTAAATGGATTCTTTTAAATGACATTTTGTTCTGTTTTGTTTTGTTTTGTTTTTCAAGACAGGGTTTCTCTGTACCTGAAACTGGAAATCCACCTGCCTCTGCCTCCCAAGTGCTGGGATTAAAGGCATGCACCACCATTGTCAGGCAAAATTAAACAGATTCTTATCACTACAATTCATTTAGCATATATTTACTTAGTATCTACAATATGCCAAGTTCTACAAATACGTTGTAATAAAATGTAGTAGTTATTAATGCTGCTGTTAACAGCTAAGGTTATCTTATTGGGCCTCAACATAATTGTGACTAGGTGTGTGGCTAACATAACACTGTGACTAGATGCAATTAACACCGTAAAACTCACAATGCATCAAAATCATTTGTAGTCAAGAGTATTTAAATTACTGTGCAGGAGCTTCCAGAAAGCTCTACCAACATTTCAGATGATGTTTACTCTGTTACTCAGTAATATCATGGATTAGAGATGCTTGCCAACTTTAACAAATAAAGAATCCCCTATGTTTGAAGCCATTGAGATCTTAAGGTTATTTGAGGTTTCTCAAAACTTTTTGGTTTTTTTTTGTTTGTTTGTTTTTGTTTTTTTGTTTTTATTTTTTGTTTTTTTTTTGAGATAGGGTTTTTCCGTGTAGCCCTGGCTGTCCTGAAACTCTGTAGACCAGGCTGGCCACGAACTCAGAAATCTGCCTGCCTCTGCCTCCCAAGTGCTAGGATTAAAGGTGTGCACCACCACCACCACCACCACCACCACCACCACCACCACCACCACCCAGCTTGCCTTTTTGTTTTTTTAAGGTTTGTAAGTCCCACACCCTTTCATGAGCATTTATAAGTAGTTACCAATTGCTGGAGGAGGGCTTCATGAAGTTCCACCCCTCTCTGAGGATTCATAGGTAGTTAGTGGTTGCTGGAGAATGGTGAGACATTTTCCTCAGTGGTGTAACCACTGGTAAGATATCTATGCTCCTGTAAGTAACACTGGTACATACATACAAATATACATACATACATACATACATACATACAGACAGACAGACAGACAATCAATACAAGGTGCTGAAGAGATGACTCTGCAGTTAAAAATGCTGGCTGCTCTTCCAAAGGATCCAGGTTCAATTCCCAGAACTTCTGAGGCAGCTCACAATTGTCTGTAACTTCAGTTCCAGGATACTCAACACCCCCACAGAGACATATATGCAGTAAAAGTACAATGCAAGGCAGAAGCAGGTGAATCTCTTTAGTTTGAGGACAGTCTGGTCTACAAGAGCGAGTTCCATGACAGCTACAGATACACCTAGTGTCAGTTAATTAACTAATTAATTAATTTTAAGAAGGCTCAACACAAGGCTATGTGTAAGTTACAAGGTTACCTATGACTAGGTATCTGACTTCAGACTGGTTAAGACACCCTAATACATCATTCTATTTAATTTTTAGAAAATGGTCATTCAGCTGGGCGATGGTGGCACAGGCCTTGAATCCCAGCACTTGGGAGGCAGAGGCAGGCAGATTTCTCAGTTCGAGGCCAGCCTGGTCTACAGAGTTAGTTCCAGGACAGCCAGGGCTACACAGAGAAACCCTATCTCGAAAAAAACAAAAAGAAAGAAAGAAAGAAAATGATCATTCAAACCCACAGAAAACTTTCTAAATTCTGTTCAACTAACTTAGTGATTGATTATTCCCTTCCTGTTCTTGGTACAACCTTATTATATATAGCAATGTCATATTTTTTAAAGCAATGTCTTAATGTAATTCCAAGTACTTTGAAAGTAAATAAACCCAAGTTAAGGAACATAGATACAAAGCTACAAATACAATCTTTTGGGAGTGGTGGCTCATGTCTGAAATCCTAGAACTGGAGAGGGTAAGGCAGACAGGAAGATAGGAAAGACTTCAAGAACAATTTAGGCTACATGGTGTTTTTTTTTTGTTTGTTTGTTTGGTTTTGGTTTTTTGTTTGTTTGTTTGTTTTTGAAACAACAAACAGGGTTTCTCTGTATAGCCCTGGCTGTCCTGGAGCTTACTCTGTAGACCAGGCTGGCCTTGATCTCAGAAATCTGCCTGCCTCTGCCTCCCAGAGAGCTGGAATTACGGGCATGTGCCGCCGCCACCACCACCGGGCTCTACATAGTGTTTCTAAAGGTCACTTTTATAGGTGGGAAATTTTGCTCAGTTGTTAAAGAGTACTAGCTGCTCTTGCAGAGGACCCAGGTTCTGTTCCTACCACCCACATGGGCTGCACACAATCATTTAATGCAAGCAAACCAAACACTTGTAAACATCAAGTAAAATTTTAAAGGGTTCTGGGGGCTGGAAAAGTAGTTCATCAATTAAGAGTCCAGGCTACTCCTCCTGAGGACCCAGGTTTGATTGCCAGCACCCACTTGACAGTTCAGAACCATCTCCAATCCCAGACGATCTGAGCCTTCTTCAGGCCTCAGCAGCACCAGACATGCCTATGGTACATGTACATGCAGGCACCCACACACCAGAGCATAATTTTGTTTCGACACCTTTTGCTTTGTTTCAAGACAGGATGTCTCTGTGTAGCCCTGGCATTCCTAAAACTCATTCTGTAGATCAAGCTGGCTTCAAACTCAGATTTTCCTGCCTCTGCCTTCTGAGTGCTAGAATTAAGACATGTGCCACAACCACCCAATTTATTCGGGTCCTTATGGCAGGTTAGGTATACAGCTTTCTGTCTTCTGGGGAAGTGGGGAGTTTAAGAGACTCCAAAACATGATACTTAAATTGTTGCCACAAGAGAGAAATAACAGGAAAGCAATAAGCAAGTGGTTTTCAAAAACTATCTTTTTATCTCTCCACCAAAAGCATGTGGACTGTGATTGTTTCAAACATATATTTATGTTAAACTGATAGAAATTCATGAAGCTTTCCATATTTTTACGGATTTGTATTCAGCTATAATGAAAAATGAAATTATGGATTTCACAGGAAAATAGAGAAAATTAAAGTATATTCAGTTAACCCAGACACAGAAAGATAAATAGTATACTTTCATATGTAAATCTTAGTTTCTAGTTGTTAAATATGTGAATTTAAATGAAAGCAAGATGAGAGGCAATAGGACACAGATATGAAAGCAGATGGACTGATGGGAACAGACAGGTTGATAGAGATATGGGTAAGAATCAGCCAAAACTAAGTATATATTAAAAATGCTGTAAGGAAACCTATTACTTTAGAAGCTAATTTTTAAATTAATACTTTTATAACAGTATGTCACAGATCATATTGGTGCCAGTAGAGCCCAGAAGAGGGCATCAGGTCTACTTGAACAGGAGTTACAGACAGTTGTAAGCCTCCCTCCCCTACCATGGGTACTGGAAATGTGGAGTCCTCTATGTAAGTACCTTTAACTATTGAGTCATTTCTCCCATCCTTTTTAAGTAATATTTTCTTAAACATGTGGACAATATTGATAAAAGTAAATGGTTTTCAGACTGCAGTCTTTATCCAAACACATCCACATATCTCTAGACTACAAAAAATAATTGGTTTACAAGAATATGGATTAGTTTAAGCCTTTGGCCAATTTTTGGGTGGGGGGAAGTGCGGGAGAAAAAGAGGGAGGGATGGAGGGATAAAAAGAAAAGAAAAGCTAAACTCATCTTGGCAAAGCTGAATATGGCAGCAAATCTCAAAATGGGGTAGTGGTGGTGCATGCCTGTAATCCCAGCACTCTGGGAGGCAGAGGCAGGCGGATTTTTGATTTCGAGGCCAGTCTGGTCTACAGAGTGAGTTACAGGACAGCCAGGGCTATACAGAGAAGAAACATTGTCTCAAAAAAACCAAAACTAAAACAAAACAAAACAAAAAACAAAAAACAAAAACAAAAAAGAAAAGAAAGAAATCTCAAACTGCATTTACTGCCAAGGATCTATAAAGCAGTTATATATTATCTAACTGACCTACTTAAAGTAAACTTAGGGTAAACATCTTCTTGAAATGAAGTCTTAGGATACTTAGGTATCACTTAGTAACAAAGGATATTTTCAAGAGCTTAGTGTTCTGCATTGGCTGGTGATCCCTCTCCACAACCTAAGTGTGCTAGACCACTTTTAAGTATCCCCAAGCAAGGGTTGGGACAGGATTTTGCTTTTATTCTCCTGGAAAAAATAAAAACAAACCCCTGTCCAACTCGCACTTGTGTGTGTGTGTGTGTGTGTGTGTGTGTGTGTAGCAGAGAAAAACAAAACATCCAGCTGATGTTCCTTTTCAACTAGTGTCCCAAAAGGAAAAACTTTCTCCTCCACACTGTCTTAAATACCCTTCAACGCAAAGACCCTCCTTCCTGCTTACTTATGTTCACTGCTTGTGGGCTGATTACTTGCTCACTGCCTCTTGACCTCGCACTGACTTTGGTTCTTGGAGTAAAGGTGTGTGATAGTGCTGAGATACACCACCACAAAGTCTTTTCAGTAAATATCAAAGTCTTTGGGGATTCACAGTATGATCAAATATCCTGCAACACTCAAGTGCTGTGGGCCATTTCAACTTTACTGTTTTGTCTCACCCCTAGATGCCACAGCAATAGTTTACCCAACTCTCTAGTATACTATTTTATAGCAATTACAAAGATTGACTGCCTTCTTTACTAAACAAAAGCATTTTTACTAGTGTCTAATAAACCCAATATTTAAAGACAATTCAAATAAGAAAACTACTTTGAAAAAGAATTAATTCTTAGGACAATTTTCTAATTGTCATTCTAGTAATAAAGGACAGATAGGCAAGTAGACAGATGTTCAATATAATATAAAGATAACTAATTTAGAAAACTCTCAATGGAGTTAAATTTTACCTAAAAGTAGGCTGGAAAAAAGGCTCAGTGGTTAAGAGTACATGCTGCTCTTCGAGAACCTGTGTTTAGTTCCCAGCACCCTTGTAAGGTGATAATTCCACCAATTTCAGCTAAAGAGAATCAGACACCCTCTTCTGGCCTCTGCAGGTATGTATACCTGGCAAACACATATATATGAGTACACATAAATACATTTTATACACATACACACAAATAAAACACTGGAGGGAGGATGTGGGGGTGACACACTCCTTTAATCCCAGTGATAGGGAAGCAGAGTCAGATGCATTTCTGTGACTTAAGGCCAGTCTGGTGAACAGAGCTAGCTCCTGGACAGTCAGGTTTACACAAACAAACCCTGTCTTGAAAAAAACAAAAACAAAAACAGTAATAGCTAGAAGTGGTGGCATTCACCTT
Organism: Apodemus sylvaticus; assembly: GCF_947179515.1. Taxonomy (NCBI): domain Eukaryota; kingdom Metazoa; phylum Chordata; class Mammalia; order Rodentia; family Muridae; genus Apodemus; species Apodemus sylvaticus. The sequence goes on along the minus strand of NC_067477.1, from coordinate 141,773,758 downwards.
TAATCCTGACAATTGGGAAGAAGCGGGATCTCTGACTTTGAGGCCAGCATGGTCTACAAAAGAAAGTTCCAGGACAGCCAGGCTACACAGAAACCCTGTCTTGAAAACCAAAATAGATAAAAATATGAAAAAGCTGGAGATGCTTTAGCTGTTGGCAGCACTTGCTGTTTTTACAAAGGAACCCAGACTGGTTCCCAGGACTAACATGGTGGCTTTAGGACATCTGCAACTTCAGTTCTAAGGGATCCAATGCCTTCTGACCTCTGCTAGCACCAGGTATGAATGTAGCACATAAAACATATGTGGAGCCGGGCAGTAGTGGCGCACGTCTTTAATCCCAGCACTTGGGAGGCAGAGGCAGACGGATTTTTGGGCCAGCCTGGTCTACAGAGTGAGCTCCAGGACAGCCAGGGCTACACAGAGAAACCCTGCCTCAGAACAAAACAAAAAACAAAAAACAAAAAACAAAAACAAAAAACTCATACATGGAGGCAAATCCACACATTAACACTCACACACATTGGGCTGGGGAGATGGCTAAGATTTAAGAGCACTGTCTGCTCTTCCACAGGACCTGACTTCAATTCCCAGCACCCACAAGGCAGTTTGAAACTGTCTATAACTCCAGTTCCAAGGATCCAACACCCTCACACAAACATACATGCAGGCAAAACATCAACACACATAAAATAAAAAATAAACACACATTAAACAAACAAATCAAAAACATTTTAATAAAAATAAATCTTCTTTGAAAATTTTATCTATAACATTTTGAAGTAATAAAGGATTCATAGAATATTTCACTTTGGGCATTGTTAATTCTCCAATTTATACTATTTATAAAAATATGCACCCAGGGACTGAAGAAACCGTTTAATTAAATTAGAGGATCAATGTTATCTACTCAAACCACTATAAAATAACCACATTATCTTTAGAGTATTGTCTTACCCTTCCTACAGAAAAAAAAATAACTTTTTATCTAGCTCATTTTAAAAATGAAATTATGAAAGAACCATTTTAAAGGAAACCAGTCACAATACCTCCCTTTTCGCTCCAATGTTATTTATTACTTGACCCATAGGGTCTATACTATAATTTAAAAAAGACAATAGTCTCCAAGGGCCCCCTGGAATGATACACATAGTAAGTGAAAAGTATTCTAGTTAGAGGAAGGCTGAGAAGAAAAGGGAGTATAACAATCAAGACGGAGATGGGTAGGGCATATGTTTCAGGTATTTTGGCTTTTGATTGTTGTTGTTTCCCCTGTTTTCATTTTTATACACAGTTTCCTAGCTGTCCTAACATGCCATACGTGCCTGGCAGAGTTTGATCTCTAGACCCATAGTAGAAGAAATGAACACATGTAAGCTTATATGTAAGCGTATGTGTATGTGCCCTTACACACACATTCATAGCCACACCATATACACAATAAACAAAACTTTTAATAAGAAATTAGAAATGAGGACTGGGGTGATTGCAGAGTATGTAAAAGTGCTTTTTTCTGCCAACACAAGGACCTAAGTGCAATAAATTAAAAAAAAAAAAAAAAAAAAAAGCAGGGCATGGCCATGTATGCTTGTAACCCACACATAGAGAAAAGATAGAAACAAGCACATATTAATGGAGCTCACTAGCCTAGCTAAGACCTTAATCTTCAGGTTTAGTAAGAGACCCTGTCTCAAGGGCTGATACATAAACCAGACAGCGATAAAGAAAATGCCTGATGAGTCTCCTATGCTGCACAGGCCTGTACCTCCATGCACATATTACATATGCAAGTACAGGCATACAAATGAGTGGTAGGGACGGGGGGGGGGGGGGGAGGGAGACAAAAGGAAAGGGGAAGGGAAGAAAGAAAAAGCGAAGAAAGTAAATTTAAAACGATTGCCAAAATGAAAAATTAAATGGTCAGTCTAAATAATAAAACAGGCATAGATGAAAACCAAGCTACTAATCTGGAAAATAAAGGTGAGGATGAAGTGGAAATATCTGGTTTCTTTAACAACTCAGTTGTGTCGTGTTTTTTTTCTGCAAGCTGTTGTGTGAGAGAACATGCATGTGCTGTTTTGCTGAAAACAGACACTTCAGAGGGTACATGATGTTTAGAAAGGACATAAATAGAAACTCACAATGAGGACACTCTTGCACAGCTACATGCCCGCAATGCTTTCCTGGTCTTAGAAACACACAAAAGAACTTCTCGTGGTATTCCAGCTCATTCTGGCCACTTTCCTGACTTGTGCCATTTGGCAGAGTCTTGCTGTTTCTGCTGGATCATGCTGCCACTACTGATTCATGTTTGGTACTTGCTATTGAAATGGACTGCTGATATCCTAACATCAAAGAATGGAATCGTCCCAAGGAATTACTTCTGAACAGTCCACAACACCCTTTCCTATTATCCTTCTTTTTCCCCTACCCCTGGTTGATAGGTTAGAAGAAAGGTTGACCTCAAAAAATGGGAAAACCTCCCATGCTCATGGATCGGTAGAATCAATATAGTTAAAATGGCCATTTTGCCTAAAGCACTATACAGATTCAATGCAATACCCATCAAAATCCCAACTCAATTCTTCACAGAGTTAGAAAGAGCAATTATCAAATTCATCTGGAACAACAAAAAACCCAGGATAGCTAAAACTATTCTCAGCAACAAAAGGAAATCTGGGGGAATCAGTATCCCTGACCTCAAGCAATACTACAGAGCAATAGTGTTAAAAACTGCATGGTATTGGTACAGTGACAGGCAGGAGGATCAATGGAACAGGATTGAAGATCCAGAAATGAACCCACACACCTATGGCCACTTGATCCTCGACAAAGAGGCTGAAAACATCCAATGGAAAAAAGATAGCCTTTTCAACAAATGGTGCTGGTTCAACTGGAGGTCAGCATGCAGAAGAATGCGAATTGATCCATCCTTGTCTCCTTGTACTAAGCTCAAATCCAAATGGATCAAGGACCTCCACATAAAGCCAGACACTCTGAAGCTAATAGAAAAGAAACTGGGGAAGACCCTTGAGGACATCGGCACAGGGAGAAAGTTTCTGAACAGAACACCAATAGCGTATGCTCTAAGAGCAAGAATTGACAAATGGGACCTCATAAAATTACAAAGTTTCTGTAAGGCAAAGGACACCATCAAGAGGACAAATCGGCAACCAACAAATTGGGAAAAGATCTTCACCAATCCTACATCAGATAGAGGGCTAATATCCAATATATATAAAGAACTCAAGAAGTTAGACTCCAGAAAACCAAACAACCCTATTAAAAAATGGGGTACAGAGTTAAACAAAGAATTCTCGCCTGAAGAACTTCGGATGGCGGAGAAGCATCTTAAAAAATGCTCAACTTCATTAGTCATTAGGGAAATGCAAATCAAAACAACCCTAAGATTTCATCTTACACCAGTCAGAATGGCTAAGATTAAAAATTCAGGAGACAGCAGGTGTTGGAGAGGGTGTGGAGAAAGAGGAACACTCCTCCACTGCTGGTGGGGTTGCAAATTGGTACAACCACTCTGGAAATCAGTCTGGCGGTTCCTCCGAAAACTGGGCACCTTACTTCCAGAAGATCCTGCTATACCACTCCTGGGCATATACCCAGAAGACTCCCCACCATGTAATAAGTATACATGTTCTACTATGTTCATAGCAGCCCTATTTGTAATTGCCAGATGCTGGAAAGAACCCAGGTATCCCTCAACAGAAGAGTGGATGCAAAAAATGTGGTATATCTACACAATGGAGTACTATTCAGCCATTAGAAACAATGAATTCATGAAATTCTTAGGCAAATGGATGGAGCTAGAGAATATCATACTAAGTGAGGTAACTCAGACTCAAAAGGTGAATCATGGTATGCACTCACTAATAAGTGGATATTAACCTAGAAAACTGGAATACCCAAAACATAATCCACACATCAAATGAGATACAAGAAGAAAGGAGGAGTGGCCCCTGGTTCTGGAAAGACTCAGTGAAACAGTATTCAGCAAAACCAGAACCGGGAAGTGGGAAGGGGTGGGTGGGAGGACAAGGGAAGAGAAGGGGGTTTGCGGGACTTTCGGGGAGTGGGGGGGCTAGAAAAGGGGAAATCATTTGAAATGTAAATAAATTATATCGAATAAAAAGAATGTTTTGGAAAAAAAAAAAAAAAAGAAGAAAGGTTGAAACATTTAAGAACCCTAGATAAAGTAGATTTTGAAAAATCTAAGCCTTCAGAAGGAAGTCTATATGGGTAAAAAGAGCAACATTTAAATTTTGTCAAGCCTTCACAATCATGTGACCCAACTCGCAGCATTAGGAAAGTTGAGAACCACTGGTGTAAGGGGAGTTCCTAAACAATATAGCAGTTAGTTATTTCTGGGTGAATGATTTAAAAACAAACGGCAAAAACAAACAAAATAAATGGCTTTGTCCTCCCCTGTCACAACTGCAGAGCTGGTGGCACCAAGAAACAACAGTGAACGTGTGAAAACTCTGCAGTGGTGGTAGGAGTTTTTAATCAAGAAGTTATTTCAGTACTTTAAAAAAACATATACTGATGGGTTACCAACTTCTCACAATATCTTAAAATTGAAGTGTGAGTTTTTGTGCACTTACTAACATACTAATTTACCAAGCATTGACATATAATATGATTGGCATTTACATAAGTAAGTATATCTGGGTTTGATTTGTTGGCTTATGACTAAATATTTTTAGTGTGCCAAGTCTATAAAGTGTTCATATGCCTTTACAAATCAGATTTACTCAAGAATGTTAGGAAGTGGAATTCAGAGTTCTACTTGTGAAGGAGCTTAAAGAAACAGAAACATTACTGTTAAGACAGTGATAACCAAGTTACAATCCGGGAGAACCACAGAGGATCAGTGCCTTCGTAAGCCAGCATCAGAGAAGCTTCCTCCTGCAGCAGATGGGAACAGATAGAGATCTAACCAGACATTACACAGAGAGTGAGAGACACTGGGGCCCGAAATTGGATGTCTCCACCAAGCCCTCCATCAGCCCTAAATGGAATGTCCTCCCCTCTGGGTTCAGGGGACCTGGGAGAAGAAGATGTTAAAGAGCCTAAGAGCCAGAGGCGGGGGGGAGACACCAAGAAAACAGGGTCTTCTAAATCAGCTGAGTAAAGCTCATAGGAACTCACAGAGACAGAGCAGCATGCACACAGGGCTTACTCAGGTCTGCAGCAGGTCCTCTGCGGATACGATATGGATTCTAGTTCAGTGATCCTAAGGGATTCCAGAAGGTATGGACAAGTGTGTCTGATTCTGTAGCCTTCTCTTGGATCTTCTCCTTCTGTTGTTTTGCCTTAGACAACTTGGATGCAATGATTTATCTTATTATATTTTATTGTTATCTCTTAGAATCCTATTCTTTTCAAAGGAGACTGAAAAGGAATGGAGCCACACCAGAAAGGATGTGGGGAGGAACAGAGAGGAGCAGGGGAGGGGAAAGCCTGATCAGGATATATTATGCAAGAAAAATTAATTTTCAATAAAAGGAAAAAAACCTTTCCCCTGGACATACCCTATTTCTGCAAAACATAAAGTATATGGTATATTTTAAACAGGATCTGTGTACACTGTTAAGCTGCTATGTGGTAAAAACTTCATTCCTATAGCAGGTCCTCCAGATAAAGCTAAAAGTTAAAACACATGCTGTGGCAGGTCGACATCCAATTACTAGAAGTAAGCATGTCAGAGATATAATTAGTTACGACACTAGGACAGGCATGCATGTTTCAACACACACAGCTCAGAACAACGCTTTGGCACTGTATGAGAGAGGACTTAAACCAAAGACTTAAAGAAAGGTTACAGAGCGTGTATATACTTGTTATTATTATTACCTAAAACTTGCCACACCAAATTATTTCTTTTAAGTTATAAGCATATTTGATTTGTATAAACATCTTTTTAAAGACTTCTCAGGAGAAATGAAAAAAGAGAGAGAGACCTACTCCCCTCTTTCTCTAAGCCTTCCACATTAAAGAAGTTTATGTAAGAAAATTTGTTTGATAGAAAAAGAACAGGACTGGTGGGGCTGTTCAACGGACAGAGGTGCCTGCCACCAAGGTTGACAACCTGAGTTTGATGCCTGAGACCCGCATGGTTGAAGGAAAGCATCCAATCCCATGCACATGCATGTGCACGCGTGCACACACACATTAAATATAAATAAAGGGAAAATATGTACCTTCCAAAGAAGTTGACCAAATGCACTTATAAATTCTGATAAAATCATAAAATCTAATTACAGGCTTCTCAATCATGAATAAATCCAAATCTTGAAAATAAAACACATGAGGCAACACGACTTGATGTTGACAAAGTCTGTCTGAGAGATGTAAAGATACCTGCCCCTCAAACCAAAAGAACTATGTAAAAAAATTAAATGGAAGATGATTCTATCAAAAAAACTTAGTAGTAAATCACGACCAATTAGATTTTTATCCAATAATAAAATCGTAACATTAAAAAGATGTTAAGAGGCAGAACACGGAAGCACACATCTGTAAGTTCGTGGTGCTGAGGCAGCGGTAAGCCTCCCACAGGTGGCTGGCCAGGCAGGCTAGCTGGAAGGGTGAACTCAGGTTCAGTCAGAGCCCTCTCTCAACAACTGAAGCAATAGATGAGGCTATCAACATGGGCCTGTGGCTTCCACACCTGACTACAAACATTCTCAGATCACCTGCCACTCATAAATGAAGCCTCTTTCCTGAGAATTTTAGCAAATGTGTTTGTTTGTTGATAACATTAATACTAATACATAAATTCTAATCAAAAAAGTTCCAAAATGGCAAGGTGGAAACACACACAACACACACACACACACACACACATCACAAAGCAGATTTCAAATGTGACAGCTTTAGACTTCCCAAAACCTGCAAATGAAATTCCATAGATGATGTTAGGTGCAGTGAAGAGGACGTAGGCTGAATGGATGCTAGACACATAAAGCTTGTAATTAAGTGCATTCTCGAGTATAATCACCCACCCTGGAACAAGATCAAACATTCGGAACTTATTCAATGTAAAGCAGCTAGACCTTATACTCCCACAGGAATACAGCACACGACAATGAATGATGACCTAAATCCCATCTAGTAGGCCAAATGGCCCAGGAAGTCAGTGCACATGGTCCCTCCACAGACACTGTTAATTACGCCCTCAGGTTTTGGTCCAGCAGAGCTTACCATCTTAAAATAAGGCCTGCAGAGAGCCCTCTCTTCCATCACAGAACTATGTAAGAAGCCTGTTATATAAGTTTTACAATGACTGAGATTTGGCCAAAAGAAAATGTATAGTAGGTTACAGCAAACAAGAAAAGAAAAGTACTAATGTTTACTTCCAACATGAGCGAGCACCTCAGAATTTTTACAGATCCAAAAGTTCCAATATTACAGATAAAGCTGGAGCAAAAGAAATGATTCAACTGCTACCCCACCCCAACCCTAAAAATCTACCCATTTTCTGGGAAGAATGTGACTCCCAAGTATGAATTCTGAACATTGTTTTTCTATTGTATAACAATAAAATAATTCTAAGATCTACAGAGTCCATGCAAAATTAGTATTTTCTACTATTAAGAAAGGTAGTAGGATGAAGCAGAAGAAATTTTAACGGTGTAATTTAGCCAAAATCGCCCTAATTAATAAAAAATGCTTTTCTTTTTGAGGCAATGTCTCACTCTGGTCCAATCTGTCCCAGAACCCACTCTGGAGTCCAGAATGACTTCAAAATACTGATAATACTCCTGCCTCAGCTCCAGAATGCTCAGATTACAAAAACAAACCACCACATCCAACACTAATTCTTTTCTTAATTGATACCCAAGAAGTCATAAAAATAAATGGGTTTATCAAAACATAATTTACAGGAGCTACAAAAGAACCAGTTATACATGATATGTATGTATATGTATGCATAATAATAAGTTAACTTTAAAAATCAAGGGACTAGAGAAATGACTCAGGGTAAAGTGCTTGGTATGCAAACATGAGCACCTGAATTTAGGACCTCCATACCCACATAAAACATGGCAATACACATCTATAATCCAAATACTGAGAGGTGGAGGCCGAGATAGGCTGGTTTTTGCTGGTTAGCCTTTGTGAGTTCCAAGTTCAGCAAAAGACCCCATCTCCCAAAGAAAAGCAGCAGAGGAAGACTGGATGCTACCTTCTGGTCTCCATATACACAGAACAGGCATGGGTACCTACATGCATGCGCATGTACTCAAACACACACATACAGTCCACATATAGTCCACACAACAGAAACTGTTTAATAACTGCCTTTTATTTTGACATGAGTATCAGTATGAATGTCAGCCCCAGAAATACTTGAACAAATTTCTGCTTCCCCAGATTTTACCTTTCTAATGTCACGAGTATTTGTTTATGCACAACACACAGATTTGCTCAGCCAAGGGAAAATATACAATGTAGGTTTATACGTCAGCTTTTACTTTTAAGCCTAAAAGCTCTCTATAAAACTGTTTAATGTCACAGGGTACCCCTGCCATCTCACATTCTGCTTAAAACTTTTCGTAGCTATGTGTGGTCACATATGCCCACAATGGCAACTCTTGGGAGAGCGAAGCAGGACTGAGCTGGAAACCAGCCTCACATTCTCAGCAAGACTCTGTCCCTGTAGTCTCTTCAGAAGCTTTCACAGGCAATGGAGAATAGTATTTTTACTCTGAATTCATAAAATCTATCTTAAAGGAGAACTATCAGTGGTTTGGCAAATGGAGTTGGTTATTTAAGTCTATAAAACAACAAGTTGGTCAACAGAAAGATGCTACAACAGGCATGTATGTTAATCTTTATCTGCATAAAACTTCACATCAATTCTTACACAGCTCTGTTTTCTTTTTTTCAAATGTATTTGAAGTTCTAAACATTGTAGGGGAAGACACCAACATCAATGGGGTTACTGCAGGATACTTCCAACATTACACTTGCTCAAATGTCTAACTCACCATTTATAACTATTTTTGGAGTCAACTTATTAATTGAATTCAAAAACTTAATTTTGACTTTTCTGATCAAAAATGAAATTATATTATTTTATCACCAACCAGATGCATCATGTTATCCAATGATTCAGAAAGCCAAAACTTAGGTCACAGAAATCTTGATAGCATTACAAGAATTAGACATGGGTGTCTAAAATCAATTTCAAATGAATAGCTTTAAGGCAGGCATTTATAGCTATGGCACCATTACTACATGATCTTCCATGATAACTAATTTATCAAGAATAGTGTATATTTCTGCTTATTTGTGCTTTTTGATTTTCCCTACATATTTAGTAATACATTAATTACCTTAATAGATCATTCAGGTGTGTAGATCTCACCAAATACCTAATTAAAGTTCTTCAAAGGTTATGTTTTTTGCTTTTTGAGACAGGATTTCATGTGCAGTCTGGTCTTGATCTCATGTGCACAGACTGGTCTTGAACTCATGATGTCCTTGTACTCCTGATCCTCCTTCCTCTACTTCCTGAATACTAGAAATATATTTTTTTGTTGTTGTTGGGGGGAGGGCATCAAACCCAGGATTTTGCACATGTTAGGTAAGCTCTCTACCACTGAGCTACTCAAGCCTATATTATACAATCTTATCTCACTTAAGAGGTTAAAGTCAGTGCATAAACATACTTCCAGACATTACATATATCATCTATTCCTGTATCTTCAAAATTATAATTGTAATTGCAGAGCATTACAACATTAAACTGTATGTGTATTATGTCCTAATAAAATTGTTTCTAGAAATTTCAATCATAGGAACGATAAAATTAACTAAGTTTATTTAAAAGTCTAAGCTATTCAAAATTATGGGGAAAATAATAAAAAAGATCTCAAAAGGTGGAAAGATCTCCCATGCTCATAGATTGGAAGGATTAATATAGTAAAAATGGCCATCTTGCCAAAAGCAATCTACAGATTCAATGCAATCCCCATCAAAATTCCAACTCAGTTTTTCATAGAGTTAGAAAGAGCAATTCTCAAATTCATTTGGAATAACAAAAAACTCAGGATGAAAAAAACTACTCTCAACAATAAGAGAACTTCTGGGGAAATCATGGTCCATGACCTCAAGCTGTATTATAGAGCAATAGTGATAAAAAAAAAAAAAAAAAAAAAAAAAAAAAAAAAAAAAAAAAAACAACTGCATGGTATAGGTAAAGAGACAAGCAAGAAGATGAATGGAATAGAATTGAAGACCCAAAAATGAACCCACACACCTATGGTCACTTATATTTGACAAAAGAGCTAAAACCATCCAGTGGGGTGGGGAAAAAGACAGCATTTTTAACAAATGGCGCTGGTTCAACTGGAGGTTGAACAGCATGTAGAAGAATAAAAATTGATCCATTCTTATCTCCTAAAGCTCAAGTCCAAGTGGATCAAGGATCTACACATAAAACCAGACACACTGAAGCGTGTAGAGAAGAAAGTGGGGATGAATCTTGAACACATGGGCACAGGGGAAAAGTTCCTGAACAGAATACCAATGGATTATGCTCTAAGATCAACAATTGACAAATGGAACCTTTTACAAAGGAAAAAAAAAAAGAATTACAAAGCTTCCGTAGGGTAAAGGACACTGTCAATAGGACAAAGCGGAAACCAATAGATTGGGAAAAGATCTTTACCAATCCTACATCTAATAGAGGGCTAATATCCAATGTATGCAAAGAACTCAAGAAATTAGACTCCAAACAATCAAATAAACCTTTTAAAAATGGGGTACAAAGCTAAACAGAGCTCTCAACTGAGGAATATCAAACAGCCAAGAAGCACCTAAAAAAATGTTCAACATCCTTAATCATCAGGGAAATGCAAATCAAAACAACCCTGAGATTTCACCTCACACCAGTCAGAAGGGCTACAATCAAAAACTCAGGTGTCAGCAGGTGCTGGTGAGGATGTGGAGAAAGAGGAACATTCCTCTTTTGTTAGTGGGATTTCAAGCTGGTACAACCACTCTGGAAATCAGTTTGTCAGTTCCTTAGAAAACTAGACATAGTATTATCTGAGGACCACTCCAGCATATACCCAGAAGATGCTCCAACATGTAATAATGACACATACTCCACTATGTTCATAGCAGCCTTATTTATGATAGCCAGAAACTGGAAAGAACCCAGATGTCCTTCAACAGAGGAATGGATACAGAGAATGTGGTACATTTATACAATGGCGTACTACTCAGCTATTAAAAAAAAATGAATTCATGAAATTCTTAGGCAAATGGATGGAACTAGAAAATATCATTGTGAGGTAACCCAATCACAAAAGAACACACATGGTATGCACTCACTGATAAGTGGATATTAGCCCAATAGTTTAGAATACCTAAGATATAATTGACAGACTTCATGAAGCTGAAGAAGAAAGACTCAAGAGAGGGTGCTTCGTGATAGAATTCTTAAATGTTGCACTCAACAAACATAAGACTTGTGCATTGTACATGATATATCTTAGGGCAAGATGGTGGCATCAAAAGCTGTGAGTGTCGGGGGGGCAGGTCTACCTGATGAGACTTGCCCAATAAAATTCAGACGACAGAAGAGGATGATGGGGAGGAGGGGTTGTTCCTGAGAATAGGTGCTGGAAAAGATCATGTAGCTGGGGTTGGGTCTGGATAGGGATCAATCAATCAACTGATTCCAAGGCCTATAGCACCTAAGCACGGGGCTCTCTGAGCAGGCTAGATCTCAGCTCGTCAACACATCTTTCTACTAATATTTCCCTCATTGCTCCACATCACCTCTGTAATTTCTTCATTCTCCCCTCCACCCACCTCCACTTAATCTTCTATATAGAACACAAATATCCAAATGTAAAATTTTAAATGTGAGAATTTTAAATTTTTAAACAAATAAAAATGTCTCACTTTAGAGCGAGTACTCTTAAAACTTGCACACTACTGAAAACTGAGACTAAAACTGTGCATAGGAAAGCAGTGAGCACAGGTGGCTCCACCGGCTTCTGTCTCACGGGTGCTATCAAGTGGATGTTGAGGGTCTTCTTATCTTTATACCTTCTCTTCTCGTAACAAGTCTGTCTCCATAAAGTGTTCATGAAGGGACAAAGAGCTGAAAGCTCAAAATAAGTATCTCGGAAAAAGTCAGTGCTGGTGTCAAATGACAGAGATGGCTTTCACTTTTTCATCTCTTGTTCATCAAAAAACAATGCATTGGAAGTCTGATATCACATAGTAGGCAATACTATTATGAATCTTTACTAAGTATCTAATATTGGCCCAAACGTAAGAGAAAAGAGAAGCAGAAAAGAAAAGAGGAACACACCAATACCAAAAGCAGGAGATGGCTTTCTCCAGTACTTTGTAACTAGACCCAAGCCCTTTCTTTAAATGTTGTGGCTCCTTCGTCCTACAGGTCACACAGTCTTTGCCTCTGGCCTGTCTCCATGGTCACCTACCCTACACTAACACAGTGCTGCACACAGGGAAGCAGCATAGAATATGCCCCCAAGAAATGCCAAAGAGGAAAGTGAGCACTGCTATTCTCATAAAACCCATCAAAAACTGGACCAGGCACAGCCCCTTCAGTAAGGTGCTCCCAGGACACCTGCTTGAGAACATTAAAACATATAAAGATAAGGGATATGCTAAGCTATATGGAAAGGGGAGGCAGAAAAAAAATTAGAGGGGTAAAAGCTGTTGGGGTTCTTTACCTAAGTGCTCAGCCTAGGAGAGGGGCCAGAGTTGCCCTGGAATCAACACAATTAGATCTCTCCCTATCTGAGAGGAAGTACTCAAGACTCCCATGTCCATCCGTAATGTCTTCTGATCATATTCCAAAGCACAAAGTATTGAGAAACATCCGGATAATTTAATACCGACCTAAATGAGGCTGCAAAGACACGTCAATTCCATCTACAGGGCACAGAGATGTTTGCCCTCATAGAATATACTGTGTTGCACGTGTTCCCAAGCCTGTGCTTGTGCACACACACACACACACACACACACACACACACACACACACACACACGTGCATGCTACTCTTACCCCTCCCATTCACAGGTATGGATGCATCTTACTCCCACATAACCATATATAAGGGTGTGTGTGTGTCTGTGTGTGTGTGCATGTGTATGCACACATGTGTGCTTCTGTTACTCCCACCTCTCAGTCAATGGGGAAAAAAAGAATGATAAGCCACTAAAGGAAAGTTTGCTTTGAAAAGAACATTAAAAAAAAAATGATGTTTCTAGAGGTAGCATAGAACACCAAAGACTTGTTTTCACTCTGTGGTTATTCTTTAATAGTATTTATCCTGTACTGCATTTTGTACTGCTTATTTTTAGGGTTATTGCTTCTACTTCACACATAAGACCTTGAGCACCAAATTTTTTATATCACAAAACCTCAAAAGTTTGATAAATTTTACCTTCTAAAATAAAAAAGGAAATGTAGCTTGGAGTGGGTGTTCACACTGCAGTACCAGCACTGGCCAGACAATAAGGATCAGGAAATCCAAACCAGCCTTGGCTACATAGCAACTTTGTAGCCAACCTGAGACACCACTGCCCCTCACCCCACCCAACCCTGACCCACCCAACCCCCACCCCACTCCATCTCAAAACAAAACAAGACTAAAAATGTCTAAATGTTGAGTTCTACTTTGCAAAACAAAGCAACTAGAACTCACACACCTGGGCAGGATGTAGAACTTACACATAAAAACCCCACAAAGTTTAAGAGCTTTTCTGTTTTAATCAATCAGTACAGGACTGTCTAAAGGCAGTGGTTTTCAACCTTCTAATGCTGTGACCTTTTAATATAGCACCTCTTATTGTGGTGACCCCCAACTATAAAATTATTTTCATTCCTACATTATAAAAAATTTTGCTACTGTAAATTTTTATTTTTTTTATTCTTTCATACAATTATATCCCTAACTCAGTTTCCCTTCCCTCCTCTCCTCCAAGTCTCTCCCTGAACCTTCCTTCTCCCCTAGATCTATTCCTCCTCTACAGGCCTCCCAGGGATATTAACACAGCACAGTAAGTTGCAGAAAGACTAGTTACCTCCCTTCATTTTTAGGCTGGACAAGGCAACCGAGTAGAAGAAAAATGGTCCCAAGAACAGGTAAAAGAGTCAAAGACAATTTCCCACAAGAAGATCAACCTATACAAACCATAGCATACATGCATAGAGCCTAGGTCAGACCCCTGAAGACTCCCTGATTGCCACTTCAGTCTCCCTGAGCACCTGATGAACCCTGGTTGTTGACTCTGGTTTTTCTTGTGTTCTTGACCCCTCTTCTGGATCCTATGACCCCCATCTTCCTCAGAATTCCCTGAATCCAGTCTAATAATTGGCTGTGGGCTTCTGCATCTGTACCCATCAGTTGCTGGATGAAGACTTTCTGATGATGATTATGCTAGGCTTTAGGTTCTGGTCTATGAGTATAGCAGAATCATTTCATTGACTGTTCATGTTTGGTTCTATCCTGGGACTCTGGACTATCCAGTCTCTGCTCTTGGTCCTCCAGGCAGTGTCAGGGGTGAGCTTCCTCTTATAGCATGAGTCTCAAGATGGAGACTGATTGGCTGGCCACACCCACAAATTCAGTGCCACCTTACAGGTAGGATAAATCATATACTGAAACATTGTGGCTGGGTTGATGTCCCACTCCCACCACTGGAAGTTTTGCCTGGTTACAGAAGACAGCTCACTCAGGCTCTGTACCCCTAGGAGTCTTAGCCAGGGTCATCCTTGTAGGTTACTTAGAGTTTCTACTGCACTGGCTTTCTACCTCACCTTTGAAATGCCACCCAATTCCAGTTGTCTCTCCCAGTACCCTCCATCCTCCTTCCATCAGATCCTTCATGCTCCAGTCCATTTTTCCTTGTTATGAGCTGTAATATACATACCAGATATGCAGATTTCTTATATGCAACCCCTGTGAAAGCGCTGTTTGACTCCCCAAAGGGGTCGTGACCCTCAGGTTGAAAACCACCAGCCTAAGGTCTCATGTAAAACCCCCAGTGAGTTATTCTACATATAGCACAGAGACATTCATCTGATCGCTCTTAAAATCTGAATAACGGAATGCTTGTCCCATGCCATACTGGGTTTAGTACAAAGCATGAAAAACAAAGATTTATGATACTGTCATATCAGTACTTCAGAAATATAATTTCATAATAGTACTAAAACATTTGGTGACCCACTCATTATTGATCTATGTCATAAATAAATATACCTGTATTTGTCCATCCAATCTCTATTTCTCTTTCTCTTACCTAACTCCCAGGCACTCTTCCAACCTCTGTCTTCAGGGAGCTGGGATCACAGGAACATCTCCCAACTTCTCATGGACACTCCTGCCACACATTTGTACACACTCACACAAACTCCCTGTCATTGTGTCATTGTGTGGTTGCTCTTTGGGATCACAAGTGCTACTGTGATCAATGACCAATAAACAGCTCCAAGTCTTTCCTATAATTTTCTTTTCCTTTGTTTCTCCAGACAAACAAGTTCAGTCTTGGCTCTCCTGGAACTTCCTCTCCTGACCAGGCTGGACTCAGACTCACAGAGAGCCACTGCCTCTGCCTCCAGAGCTCTGGGATTAAAGCATCAGGAGACTCATCACCCCCAACAGTCCATTGAAGCCACTAAGGGGACACCAGAAACAAGTGGCAATCACTGGCTACAACAAGGGTAGACTAGGGGTATGGATTTGCTGTCCCTTTCTTTAGAGTCAGGTAGCAACCACCTAAGAAATAAGGATGCATACCTCATCTCTTAAAGACAGGAAGGCTGTTTAAGAAGTGCACTGAGTAATGAATTTAACTCATGCACTAGACACTATTGTAAGTAAACTGATGACATTTAAATTTGGCTTGAGACCTGGCAGAACTTATGAGATTAAAAACAAAGTCCACTGTTAATTTTATTTAGAGCTAATAGGCTCTGGAGTGAGACTGTTTCCAAAGAAATCTGATGTTTTATTCCAACCATTTTGAAAGAGAGGAAATCTTTAACTTTCCTACTATTTCTGGATGCAAACATGACAGGTGTTGATAGAGTGCACTTCACTAATCTTCTAATTACAGAATAAAAGAGATCAGAAGCCTTGGGGCAGGGAACTGAGGGCTTTCTTTGCATGATTTACATTCTAGTTAGTGACACTCTTTATGTCCTCGAATACGGTATCAATCCATAATTACAGGTGACCTTCTTAATCCAATATAGACATGACAAGACATACTAAGAACAGAAATGTAACATTGCTTGTACAATATAAACAAGTTATAAAATTTAATGTGGGTCAGTATAGAGTACTTATCTCTCACATGAGAGGCCTCAGTCCAATCCTCAGGAAAAGAGAAAAAGAAAAAAATATATATATATGTATGTATGTATGTATGTATGTATATAAGCAAAGGTCATGTATCTGATAGATATAAAATTTTTTATCATACCAATTTTATAAATGATTTTAAATTCTTTACAGAATATCCACAGGGAACAAAGTTACAATCCTCAGATTATGTCATGAGGTATCACTTTAAATTGGCTAATTACTATTTTCATGTGTAAACACTTGTGAGGGGAAAACCCCACATTCTCTTCAAATATAAATATGACCACTTGGCCACCTAATTAATAGCTGATGCCAAATAATAATGAAACTCTGTCTAAAATAACTGGCACAAAGCCAAAAGCAGACAAAGCAATTATATAAAATGGTTCATCAGAATACTAGAAAAGCCATGATTTAAATAGAAATGAATATAGGTTTTATTAGCATGAATGAAAAGAAAATTAGACCTTTTTCTTTAACATATTCCTTTAAATTCAAGTGTGATCTAACATCGCAGCCTCTAAATTAAGTTAACTTTTTCCTGTTTGAAGGCTTCTCTAACTTGGTGAAGGGAGGCTTTGAAAAATACACCTGGTAGACTGGAGAGCGAGCTGTTTGCAAACACATCATGCCATATTTGAACACAGTATTTACTTAAAACTTAACTAAGCCGGTTATTTTCAGTTTGGATATCATAAAACAATTTTCAGTTTTATCTCTGTTGGTGATGTTTTGTTCATGATGGAATGTCTAGAAGACAAATTTTCTCAATAATGTTTTTTCTTCCTTTCCTTTTGAGGTATTTATAAAACCAAAAACAATTATTTCTAGGTACTTAATTCCACCCTCCAGGGCATGAAGTATGTCTGTTATCATACAGAACACCTAGATTGCTTTTAAACTCAATGATAATTAAGGAACATCAAAGTAAACCCAAGCTGTTTCACAGGGAACCTACCTGCACCTATCATCTTCTGGCTACTGAATGACAAATTTCTTGTCCCCTGGAGTTCCACCAAGAGTCGTTAGCTGAATTTTTCCCCTCCCCTAAACAATAGAATGTTCTTTCTTAACATAGCCTTTACTCTTTTAGGGATCAGATAAGTCTAAGCTTTAAATGTAAACCACTGAAGGCAAAGAAAGCAAGGCCAGACACATGCAGCTACAGAAAACTTAAAAGCTCCTCCATGGCCAAGGCAAAAGAAGCAATTAGCAGAAGGAAAGATAACTCACAGAATGAAAGGAAAACATTTAAATTTCTGATATGACAGTAATATCCAAAATGTATAAAGAACTCCTAAAACTCAAAAACTAGCAAAACCTATGTAATCCAATCTTAAAACGGACAAAATATCAAAAAGGGTCCTATGTCTACCTATCACACTCAACCCAAGAGAGCTGAGGCCAGAGGATAAATGGAAGCTACAGCTGGCTCAAGTCCATAACAGCTACTAGAGAGACTGAGGCAGAAGGATGAGAAATCCATGGGTCTAAAGCCAGCCTACGCAACTTCGAAAGATTTTGTCTTGAAATAAAACACAAAAGGAGCTGGACACACAGCTCGGTGGTAGAGTGATTATCTCAATGGCTGAGGTCCTAGATCTAATATCAGTACTGGTAGGTGGGAGGCTAAAAAGGAGCATCATTCCATCCCTAGATTTCAAGGCCAGTAGAGACAACAAAACCACAGAAGAGATATGTCACCTCACAGTTGTTATCACCATATTTATCATAAAATAACAGCAGGCATTGGTGACAACATGGACACACAAAATACAACACATAGATACTCTTGGCAAGAGCATAAAATGGTACAAATGTTATTAACCCCACCCCCAAAAAGGCAATTTCTCAAACTACAAAAGGCAGACTACCACATGGTATGATCCAGCAACCCTACGTCATAGTGTTATCCAGAAGGATGGAAAGAAGGAGGGAAAGAAACGCAGGGGTAAAGTGAGACCACGTTTTGGGGTTTGGTTTTTGTTTGTCTGGTTGGTTGGTTTTGCTTTATTTTTGACAACATTCCAAAACTGAGAACAAGAAAAATATTATGTAAGTTGGACTTCATCAAAATTAAAATGATAGACAGTGTTAGGAATGTTTCTGAGGGCCACTGTTGCTCACTGTCACTAGTATTGAGTTAACATTTAACATGTAATAACATCTTGTCTGGAAAAAAACATTCTTAAACTTCTTTCAAAAATTTTTAAATTGTTTCAAAGGGCATCAAAAATATAAGAAGACAGCTCACTGAATGGGAGAAAGTATTTGCAAATCTTGAATCAGATAGAGGATTGTAACCACACCGTATCAACAGCTTTTATACCTCAACTATAAAAAGACAATCTAGGGGAAGCGAATGCCTCAGCAGGTAAAGGTGTTTGCCACCAGGCTTGAAATCCTGAGTTCAACCCCTGAAACCCACATGGTAAAAGAGAGAGCCAACATGCAACACGGGACACATAGTCCTAACTTTTACCACATATGTATTTTTTAAGACCACAAGAGGTTTTTTTGGTTTTTGGTTTTGGTTTGTTTTTCTGAAGACAACTCAAATGGACAAAAAGAAGGCCACATGATCCAACAATTCTTCTTAAAGGTATACATCCAAGAGAAATAAAAACATCTGACACTCTCCCAAATAAAGTTCTCAGCAGCATTATGCATAATAGTAAAAAGTCCATAAATTGATGATGCTAAAAGAAACCGTGTATCCATATAATGGGGTATTATTAATGTACATTTTAAAGGGTGATTACATGGTGGTATGTGAGGTATCTCACAATAAAGCAGTTAAAACTAAACCACTAGGACTTATAGCACCAAGCAGTTGTGGGGAGGCAGCCATAGAGATTACCAAACTGGTTGTTTGGCTAATAGGAATGAGTAGGCAGTGCCACAAAGAGAAGGAAGCACATGCACAGAAACGCTGTAACTGAAGCCATTATAGTGTATGCTCACTTTAAACTCTACTTTCCAAGGCAGACATCCCCAAACACTGAGTGGGTCAAGATTAGCCACCAGAACCAATGGCATTCATGGTGATTCCCTGCCTTCTCCTCAACAATGAGGCTGAGCTGGGTGGCTAGTGAACCCCAGGGACCTGCCTGTCACTGCCTTCCCAGCCCTGAGAACAGCAGTGAAAGGTGCCATGCTGGCTGGCCCATTATACATGTTGGGGAGCAAGGTCAAGTCTTCATGCTCCTGTGGGAGGCGCTCTACCAACTGAGCTCTCTTCCAGCTCTGAGAGTTCATTATGATGTTTAAAATGAAATCTTTTCCACTCTACATATCCAAGTATTTGTCTTTATTATTATGTGAAAGTGACCTGTAATCATTCCTCTTCTCCTGCATATTACAGCAAGCATGAAAACACATGTATAAAAACCAGGTGATAGCCACACTGTGCTATGGCAGTCACAGCAAAGCAGGAGCACAAGGAGATTCACATGCTCCATTTTAAAACCAGATTTATAAAACATACAAATCCCTGTTAAAACATTTTTCATGATTTTGCAGTGAAATTGTAAAAATTATGAGAGGTAAGTAACATAATCATTCACATATCTTTATTCCATACAAAAATAGTTGTAATGCACCATAATAGTCATCAGAAATAACATTTTCCCCTCCGAGGTTAAAGGAGAAAAGAAGACTTTCATTCCTGTCGAAGGTATTCAATTTTCCCTCAAATGAAGTTTAGATGAAAACAATGGGACTGACAAGCTCCACAAGGCAGATCTTGGCAACTCTCAACTCCGTCTATCTCCTTGGCTGGTTAAGCAACATTCCTTCACTAACTGTTGTTCTTCGCAATAACTCCTACAAAGCTCATTGCTGCCTCTGTCAGCCTATCCCCCATGTTGCACATTTATTCCTGGGATGCATATCAACATGTGGCACATGTCCTTGACATGCACAGAAGAGCTGCACCCCAGGACAGCAGCATGCACGACAATAGTCTCCACTCTTGCTTCTTTGTGGTTGCTGGGATGTAACAGAGAAATCTAATAACTGTGACAGTGGGGCCTTCCGGGTTCTGCTTGCCTTTGCAGACAGGGAAGCTGCACAGACGCTAATGAAAGGTTAAATGAATAGGGATAGCTGACAAGACATACAATAAAGAAGGAGCTTGGTAACCCACAGACACTGAGCAGAGATCCTTGGCTCAAGCAGTGAAAGGATAGCACATTGCCGAGTCACAATATTTAAAACAGCTTGCTATACACAGAGGCTGTGTGTCTGGGTACACGTCTGGCTTTGGACTAAGGGGAAAAAGATACTAAAAAGGAATTTCAGTATGGGGCACTTTTGGCAAATGTTAAGGTCATAATGAGAGAAAAATGTTTTTGTGTGGGCTGTTACATCTCTGTGCTAATAAACACACAAAGAGCAGGGACAGTGAACTCATAAACCCCAGGTCCAGGACAATACTGTACATTTTGATAAGTCTTAAATCCTGTATGTAGAAGACAGACTTGATGTGATTCTCACTGGTTACACACACATGCAGTGACTCATTTAGCAGTTCCACATCCTGCCTTCCATGTGGAGGGATCCCTGATACTGGAGTTCTGGTCCTTAACTTGTGTAATCGGTTACACTTCAACTGAAACCAGCAAGTATCTTGGACTCTGTAAAACTGCCAGCAGTTGCTATAAAGAACTTACCAGGCTGGCAATTTGTAAATTTCAAAACAAAGACCTTATAATTTCAAGGGGCTACAACTGTGAAAGCACTTTAACCAGAACTCTTGGTTGCAAAGCTTAGCTTTGGCCTGTCTCCCCACACCTTCAAGGTTGTATTCCTGGAGGAACAAATCCTAAATCAGTAGAGAAAACAATTTAAATTACTGCTGGAAAAGTAAAAATGCTCCAGAATGTCTAAGAAACTGCAGTAAAAAGGACAAAATTTACATTGTCATATACATAATTTTTAAAGAAAATGGTACACTTCTGTTTTGGCAACAACTTTTAAAATGACATGTCTGTATTACTGCTCTTATGCATATTCATGAGTTAGAATATAGGCTCACAACAAATGGTAAAGGAATACTGAGAACGTGTTTTAAAACAAGGGAGGCTCTTTGAACACCCAAATTAAATTATAGCTGAACTTTTGAGTGGACTGAGGGTTCTAATAAGCAACAAATAAAGACTTTTATTGGCTAGCAACATAATGGGAGCTACTTTGCTAAGAAGACAAATCTGGGCAGTTTATATCCCTGGATATAAGATTTACTTAAATGGTAAATAAATGTCAAAGTAACATCCCTAAAAAGTAATATGTAAATAATGAAAATCAATCACTATCACTGATTATTTAATATAAACATATCACAAATGTTACTCGTTGGACTGATTAACAAATGCCAAACAGGAAGTAAGAAAACATTCAACCCTGATGTCTAAATGTAGCTTATTTACTGATTAAAAATATGCCAAGTTTTAAAATGATTTGCCGTCTATGGTGACAACACAAAGCTTCCTTCTTTTGAAGGAAAGTTTTTTCCATAATCTGGAGTTGTATGCAGAACTACTTGGAAACATCATCCACAGGGAGAAGTAGCTGTCTCATGACCTGGAGTAAGGTAGCGTGCTCCTCAGTGACTGGATGGGAAGCTGCTTTTAATGGCACCTGGAAAGTGGGCCTGACAACCTGAGAAGGGCTCCTTCAGCTGGCACACTGGCTACACAGTCTCAAACACTCAGAATGTTTGGTTGCACCTTACAGCATTCAAATCACCTACAAGGTAGTCCTAGAAAGCTTAGCTGATTCCTTCATTGTTTTCAATGGAAATTCTGTTGCTTTCACCACTCTGTGTGTGTGTGTGTGTGTGTGTGTGTGTGTGTGTCATGTGTCACCTCCAAGCCTAAACTCTAAGCCAGTTATTGTGCAACATTCTAACTGCCAGAGTTCTTTTTTTAAAAACCATAAGTATATCTAATAAAATCATGAGGCTCCCTCTAGCTCTTTAGAGAGCTTACTAACCAGCTATACTATGTAACTCCTGACCAGCAAGAGATGTTGCAGGAGAACAGCCGTTTTCAACTCTGTTTCTTGTCAGGATGCAGATGGTAAATGAGACCATCTGCAGAGGAATTCAGAAAGCACCGCTCCTTTATACATTCATCACGTTAAGACTATTAATTGCTCCCAACCTAAGCTTTATGTACAAGGGCTCTATAGTGAAACTGTAACCTGTATCAACTATGCTCACCTTGTATAAAATGAATTTTAATCTCAAAAACCAACATGTAAGCATTTCAAAGAAACCCAACTTGTAACCCACTCTCAATTTTAAAATTTAAAAAGGAAAACCTCAGAGGAGAGAATAACCTGATCTATGAACAGGGTGTCTCTGGAATTTATGTAAAACAAAGATACTGATGGTAATTCATAGAAAAAAATCTTCATGCACCATAATATTTACACATAATCCTGTTAATGACTTTTTTATTGTTTAATCTTTTCAGCAATTCAGTATGGAATATTTGGGAATTGTACTTATTTAGAAGACTATAAATAACATAGTTGCAATATGCCATTGATGTTTTTTCTGTCTTCCAATAGCCATAAAAGCCACTATTACCCTGGCAGGTCAGGCCAAGCAAGTGAGTGCGAGCATTGCTAAAACAAACTCTTCATCCTTGCTGAAGCCACCTTTCAAACATTTACAAAATATTTAAAATAGCTCTGAGGCTTAACTCTAAATTTAAAGTAAGGGAAACCGCTAGCTTCATCACCTACTTTGGACTCCCTTAATCTAGGAAATATTCCCAGGAACAAAAAAGAATAGCTCCCTCCCCTCTCCCACCGCATCGCTGCGGTCCCCACGTGGGCCGTGCCCGGGCCCCGTTCCCAGCCGCCGCTCGGGGCTCTGAACAGGCCGGCAAGTTGGGAAAGCTGCCGCAGGGTCCGGCAGCTCCGTGTATCCCAGGTCCCCGCATCCCGCGCCCTCCCCGAGGGCACCGGGTCCCCAGAGTCCCCGACTGCCCGCCGCTCACCTAAGGTGCGGGGAAGCCCTCGCTCCCGTCCGCCCGTCCGCCCGCAGCCGACTCGAAAACTTGGGGCCAAGTTGAGGGGTGGGGGTGGATTTCGGGAGCGCCGCCAGCTGCCCGCCTCCTCGCGGAGCGGCGCTGGAGGAGAACACGGTCCGCCGCGGCCCGGGGCGTCCCGCCTGGCTCTGTCCCTACCCAGTGCGGCGCAAGCGGAGAGGAGGTGGAAACTTCTTACCTTATCGGCAGCTGGTTGTCGAGTGCAGCCCCTGCCTCTTGGTCTCCTCTTAGCTGCCATGCCTGGACCCGCCTCTCGGCCTCCTCAGCTCTCTGCTCCGCCTGCTCCCTCCCCGCCCGCCGCCCGTGCCACTCCCCACCCGCCCGCGCGCGCTCTCCGCGGCCCCTCGGCGCTCAGGTGAGGGATTTACACCCGCGCCCAGGGTCGCACTCACTCCCTCGAGCTCGGAGTTGTCCCGCTCCTCCCCGGTCGAGGGAGAAAATAAAAAAAGGGAAGGGACTGTCCGGGAGGGGGGCTGCTGGCGAGGCACATATGCTATCCACATATTAAGTACACTGTGTGTGGTTTCCTAAATGTAGCCCTATATAATGGTATCATGTTTGCTTTTAATTCCTAGATTTATAATAGGCAAAATAAATCTTGTATTTCTCTGCATCTATGAAGGAAGATAAAATGTTTCCCTCCTATCAAACGTTGATAGTTTTATTTTAGATTTTTTTTAATTTTTTTTTTTTGAAAAGTGCTTTTTGGCAAGGCAGGAGAAAGCAATCTGGAGCCTGTGTGATGGCTGTTCACACTTGGTAATGAATAAACTCTGTTGGCTTTCATGGGAGACAAAAGGGAGTCATTGGTTTACTAGAGATGTGGCCTGCAAACACCAAGCCAGCTCATCCAGGCTCTTGATCTCGTGCCCTTCCTCTGGCAAAACATGTGCCGGATGTGGTAGGAGAAAGAATCTCCCTTTCAGCAGCAGAATGTGTGCAAACTACACCCTGAATGGTCCTATGATGACCTTGCAAATGTAGCACATGCCCTTGTGACCACAAGACCCAACAACTGTAATTTCCTCTGCTTTTCATTAGAGCTCTCCTGTTGCTGGCAGCAGGCATAGCTTGCTCAGATATAGCTGCTCTGGGACACCCAGGACACCTGCCCTCCCCCACTTAATGCATATGTGCAAAAGAAGGATTCAGTAGGACACCAGCCGCACTGGTTATGTAAACTCGGAGTCTGTCCTCCTGAATGAACTGAGAGGACTTGCAGATGTGTTCTGGAAAGCCAATGGAAGTTTTTTAGTCATTATCTAATGCACTTGCTGAAGTCACTACAAAGCTCAAGATTAGGCAATTTCTTGGGGCAGTGCAGTGCACATGTGGAAGAGGATTTCCCCCAGTGATTTCACCAAGGTTGCTTCATTTGTGTATGCACCTTTTCTACTTGCTAGGCTCCAGACATTGCTCTAAAGTGCTGGTGATAAGCCTCTGAATAAGGTGCTGCTTTCTCCTCCTAGCTTGCATTTAGTGCAGAAGACAATGAAGAAGTTAGCAAATTAAACGTGTAGATGGCGATAAATTTCACCAATTTATTTTATGAAAAGAAACTATGGTCTGTGAACTCTGGTGCCTCAGGGCTGTTGATGTCACAAAACTCTAGGTAGACCAACCTAGTCACATGTTTAAGAAGTGATGCGTTCTGAGAAAGACTCAGGTATGGATCTTCCAAGTAGAGACCTCTATTGAATCGAAGTTACAGTGGACCCTTGGGTACATCCTTCTAAACTGTATCTGGAGGCCAGATTTCTGCCCATTGAAAATCTCCAATTCCAGTTTGATCAGCACTACCTTTCAAGGTCTCTGTAAAAAGCTTGTAGTGACTTTTACAATATATATTCTCTCTCTCTATCTCTATCTCTCTCTCTCCCTCCTTCTCTCTCTCTCTGTCTCCCAAAATTATACTAAGAGTAAGACATGTACATGAAGAAATAGCTATTTCCATAAACGTGAAGTGGCTCAACATTCAAAATAAATACCCTCAGACCCAGTTAAGTGCTAGCTAGCCATGTGTTTTCTAAACTGTATTCAGAAGGTTCACCTGGCCTTCCACAGTCACTGGTTTTTATTCTGCCTCTCTGGTCCTCTGAAGCCTCCCATGTGCCTTCATCTTCCCAAGCTAATGGGCATCCTTTCCAAGGAACACTATGTGGCCTTAGCAAAAGAGCAACATACCTGTGGTTGGGTACTGAGTGAGCTGGGCCAGGAGACTGGGGAGCCAGCCTTTGTTCCCATCATTGCCAGTCACTCTGGGAACCCAAGCTAATCAAGTCCTCTCTGTGCTTTAATTTATACCCATGCAAAATGGAAAACATAATACCGTAATAGTGAGCTGAACATGCACAGCCAAATAAGTTGGGAACAGAATGTTTGGAGTATTTGATTTGCTCCAAACTCAAAGACATGATGACCGGGATATCTCTGGCCGCAGAGACCAGGCACTCTTTTTTTCTTTCTTTTTTATATTTTTTGTTTACATTCCAAATGCTTTCCCCTTTCCCAGTTCTCTACTCCCCATATGTCCCATCAGCTCTCTTCTCTCCACCCATTCTCCAATCACCCTCTCCCTTTTCTCTGTCCTGGTACTCCCCTACAACGCTGGATCAAGCCTTTCCAGGATCATGGCCTTCTCCTTCCTTCCTCATGTTCCCATGAACATGAAGATATGCTAATTTTATGTCTTGAGTATTCAGAGCTTGTCCCTCAATGGAGAAATGGATACGGAAAATGTGGTGTATTTACACATTGGAATACTACTCAGCAATTAAAAACAATGAATTCATGAAATTTTTAGGCAAATGGTTGGAAATGGAAAATATCGTCCTAAGTGAGGTAACCCAGTCACAAAAGAATACACATGGAATGCAATCACTGATAAGTGGATATTAATTAGCCCAGAAGCTCTGAGACCAGGTACTCTTAAGGGAACCTAACATAAGATAGGATAAGGAAAAATCAAGCCCTGAACTACTTTGGATATAAGCATTTAAATCTGATCATTATGCCTTATGCCTGAATATTGAGAATAGTGAGAATATTGAGAAAGTTAATCAAAGACTAGGTTGCATAAATATCCTCCCAGCAAAGGTTGCCATTCACTTATGTATGCCCATAATCTCATTAAATTCAACAATCTGCTTTCACTTAAACTCTCTCTTAACTGACCTAGGCCCACAGAGAAAGGTTCCATTTAAATGCATTCTTATTTTAGGGCCAGCCTGGTGGTACATAGTTGTAATCCCACAAATCTGGGAGGTGGAGGCAAGAGAGTGTCAAATTCAAGGCTAGTAGTGTGGGCTGTGTAGTAAGACCCTGCCTCAAACACATCAAACACAAAAGTCTTGACTAAAACTGGACCATTGTTGTCCCCACTGGGGGACAAATGTTGTCCTATACTATGGTTGTTTACAGTGTATAGGATATGGGGCAGTACAAGAGAAGTGTCATCAAAAGAAGACCCAAGCATGGATGTATAGTAAATCTAGGGAAATGAGATATTCTTATGCTCAGGGAATAAGTAGAGGGACCCAGTAAGATGTCAGTAACAAGGGCTGATTCTAGATAGAAAAAAAAGTGTTGTTTAAAAAAAGTGTTTGAGAAGTGATGGGGGAAGAACAGAAAGTTATAGAAAATAGCAGTTACTTCTCAACCTGTTCTGAAGAATGAACATGGGAAAGTTAATAAAAAACACAGGTTTCTGGGCACCTCCCCGCCTTTTTCAAAGGAAGAAATATAGATTTTTATGCCTCTTAAATTAATAAATGTAATTTTAGTTTTGAAAATGATTTTTACAAACAGGCTTGAGTTATGCTACAGGAAGACTTGTGGGAATTGCAGAAACTTACTGTACTGGATGGCTTTATGTCATTTTGACACAAGTTAAAGTCATTGGAAAGGAGGGAACCTCAATTAAGAAGATGCCTCCATAAGATCTGGCTATAAAGCATTTTCCTTATTAGTGATCAGTGGGGGAAGGCCCAGTCCATTGTTGGTGGTACCATTGCTGGGTTGGTGGTCCTGGGCTCTATAAGAAAGTAAGGTGAGCAAGTCGTGGGGAGCAAGCCAGTAAGCAGCATCCTCTATGGCATAGGATCTTCTGCCTCCAGCTCCCTGCCTTTGTGAGTCCCTGCCCTCATAGCTTTTGATGATTGTACTGTTAGATTGACTGAACTGTGAGCAAAACAAAGCCTTTCCTTCCTAAGTTGCTCTGACCATGGTGTTTCACCACAGCAATAGTAACCCTAACTCACCATATTTGAACATGTTTCAGAGTGACATTGTATAAGTCTTACTTATGAAATTGTGTATCTTATCATGAACAGCTGCATCCTAAGCAGACATAAGGCCTGGATCCCAGTCCCAGAACTGCCCAAACTGAAACAAACAACACAATGAACTAACTTAGTAACATGTAAAAAGAAAGAAATCTTATTTGTTTCTGGGTGAACGTGTGCTTATTTGCATGATTTCTGTGTATATATGTCTGTTCTAGGTTATCATACAAACTATCTCTTAGTAATTTCTTAAGTGAAAATAATGAAAACATTTTGAAGATGGTACATATATACATATATATGTACATATACACACATATACATACACACAAACATACATGTGTATACACACACACAGACACACACACACACTCACACACATTGATTTTCTGAGACTAGGTTTCTCTATGTAGCTCTGGCTGTCCTGGAACTCATTATGTAAACCAAGCTGGCCTCTAACTCACAGATATCTGCCTGCTTCTGCCTTCCAGTTGGTGGGATTAAAGGTATATGCCACCATCAACTGGCCTTGAAGATGGTATTTATTTTTGGTAGTAATTGGAAAGATAAAGAAGGTTTTGAGATAGAATGGAACATGATCAGATTTACTCTATTGAAAAATATGTAGGCAAAGCTTATAGGGCGGATTTAAGTGAAGAAGAACAGCATGTCAAAGTTAAAAAGACTATATCCATCACCAATTTCTAAGAATCAGACTAAATATTCATAATTTCTAAAAATATTTATATTACTAATAATTATAGATGATGATTTTCTTCAATGGGTTTGAAAGCATACCAGGTTAAACAGGCTATTGTTACCATCTGTTAGAACATAGGTTATTATGTTTACATCACCAAGGAAGATGGGCCCAGGGTAATCATTACATTATGGACAGTGTCTTAGCCCATCTGACTCCACACCACAGAATACCACAATTGATTTATAAAAATCAGATATTAATTTCCTACAGTTGGGGATGCTGGGAATGTCAAGGCCATAAAATGTAGTGTATAATAACGACAGTCTTGTGGAGTCCCCATATGGTCGAAGAGACAGAAGAGCAAAGGAATAAAAGGAAGTACTGTCCTTACCTGGTGCTACTCCTATTCAGGAAGACTCTCTCCTCAGTACTTACTAACCTCGTAATGGCCCCCAAGGTCATTTCAATCTCTTGGCCACTGAGTTTTGCTTGTTTTTTGTGTTTCTGTGATGGAGACTTCGACTCTTGTGTTTCCCTGGTTGGTCTCTAAAACCTAGGCTCAAATGGTCCCTTTATGTCAGCCTCTCTACTAGATGGGATTCCGTGTGTGTGCATGTACTACTCAGAGCAAATATTAACACACTTAACGCATGAACTCCAGGGGTCACATTCAGACCATTTAGCAAGGAAACAAAGAGATTTAAGGAAATAGTTTTAGGGAAAGGCAGGCAATATACAAATGACCAATGAATGCATATATATCATTGGCCATAAGAGAAGTGTCAGTAAACACACACACACACACACACACACACACACATACACACGCACTGAGAGAGAGAGACAGAGAGAGAGAGAGACAGACAGAGAGAGAGAGAGAGAGAGAGAGAGAGAGAGAGAGAGAGAGAAGTGGGTATTTGTGCTGAGGGAGGAGAGGAGAAAAAGAGCTCTTTTTTTCAAATGAATACTTCTTCTGTTCCTTTATACTCTTGTTGTGAATTGTGTTATTTTAAAACATCTTCACCTAACTGTGTGCTTTCAGCACCTATGGGGTTGTAACAAGCTACCCCAGGTTAGTTCCTAATGTCTTTTTATGTGTGTTTTTTCCTGTCAGGTAGGTATGCATGCATGTATGTATATATTATTTTTAAATTTTTATATCACTTATATCCTACTAGAATATAATCTGAAAACACACTTTTTGTAAATTGACCAATCTTCCACTGAGACAGAGAGAGAGAGAGAGAGAGAGAGAGAGAGAGAGAGATCATCTTTAGTTTTATACAGAACATTGTGTGTGCAATAACTGTTCAATGTAGATCATGTTACCTGTACTTTGGTAATAGCATTAACCATACATTACACATATTAACTCTCAAAAACATTAATTTTATGTGGCTCAGTCTAACACTAAACTATTAAAAATATTATAAATTCCTTCTTGAAGACTCACAGGCTAAGATCTGAATGAGAAATGAAAAATTTAGTACTTAAGATTGGAAGTTAAGAAATCAGAATCTCATTATCAGTTTATTCTTCAGAATTTTTTTTTTGGTCAGCAGATGTTCTGGCTAGTTTTACGTCAATTTGAAATAAACTGGAGTCATCTCAGAGGAAAGAACAACAATTTAAAAATGTTCCATAAGATCGGGTTGTAGGCAAGCCTGTAAGTCATTTTCTTTATCAGTCACTGATGTGGGAGTGCCCAGACCATTGTGGATGGGACTGGTGATCCTTTGTGCTAAAAGAAAGCAGGTTTTTGTTTGTTTGTTTGTTTGTTTGTTTGATTGGTTGGTTGCTTGGTTGTTTGGTTGGTTTTTCTAGACAGGGTTTCTCTGTGTAGTCCTTGCTGTCCTGGAACTCACTCTGTAGATCAGACTGGCCTTGAACTCAGAAATCCACCTGCCTCTGCCTCCAAATGCTGGGATTACAGGCGTATGCCACCACACCCGGGTAAGAAAGCAGGTTAAGCAGGCCACAGTGATCAAGGCAGTGAGCAGCACCCATATATTACCATTTAGGAGACTTGATCAGGTTCATCTTCTCTACCAATTAAAGAATTAAAGGCTGGAAAAATTTGAGAGCCTGCTGGTGGAAGAATATAGTCTATGAAACCTTTGTTTTAAGTTGCCAGGCTTTAGTCTAAGGTCAACAAATTAGAGGGACAGAAGAGATGACTCAGTGGTGAAATGATTTTTGTGCAAACATGAGGACCTGAACTCAAATGCCTAGAACACACCTGAAAACTAGCCATGGTGCTGATGTGTTTGCAACCTTAGTACTGTGGAGTAAGAGGGAGACACACAGATCTTAGAGCTGGCTGGGCACCAGTCTCAAAGAATCAAGAAGGTATATATATGTGTGTGTGTGTGTGTGTGTGTGTGTGTGTGTGTGTGTGTGTGCGTATGAGTTTGTGTGTGTGAGTATATAGTTGATATGTGTTTGCGTGAGTGTGTATGAATCTCTGTGTGTGTGTGTGTGTGTGTGTGTGTGATGTAGGGTAAATTCGGATATAGAAGCAAATGGGTATGGCCTGTTTGTATTTGATGAGGAAAACAGTAGTCACTCTGCACATTCTGAGTTTTAAGTGTCTAAGATAAAATCAGAAACCCTGTGATTTTTTTACAAGAGCAGGGAGCATGGTTGTCAGGACAGCTGCCTGAAAGGCAAATGGGCTAACAATTTCTGCCATGCCCACAAGGTGAGAGCTCCTAGGAAAGCTTCATTGCATCTGTGGACATGAGCCAGAAGTGTGGGAAGACTTGTATACACATCTGGACAATATCCAAGACAATGACCTCTGACAAGCCTGCCTTTCCAAGCTCCATAAGGTTTCTTATCATTCAAGTCTAACCCAAGCAGAAAAATGGGAGGTTCTAACTCAAAAACAAGCAATTCAGGCATAGTTTGCACATTTTTATAGGACAGTCCTTGAGTTGATTCAAATGTGAGTGCATAGCACTCTCCATTAAGTCATCTCACCTCTACTTAGCCACAGAGTTCATACAGTCTTCCACATTAAAAATCCACTTACTATAAAATGTTTCTAGCAGAGTTACTGAAAATATGACCATTATTCCTGTCAGTTATGTT
The DNA here is from genome assembly GCF_947179515.1 of Apodemus sylvaticus. Classification (NCBI taxonomy): domain Eukaryota; kingdom Metazoa; phylum Chordata; class Mammalia; order Rodentia; family Muridae; genus Apodemus; species Apodemus sylvaticus. The sequence continues at coordinate 141,742,231 of NC_067477.1, read as the reverse complement.
TCTTTTCCTTTTTTTCTTCCTTTTTTCTTTTATTCTATTTATTGATATTCATCGTGAACCATACAGTTTGGTTGCCATACTTTTTGGTGTCTGATATCACAGGCAGACCATGCAAATCAATGACAGGCCAGAGGAAAGGCCTAGCCCCCGCTTCTGCATAGCACAGCCTAGTGTGTTGATGTGAGGCTGGTTGTATTGTGAGGGACTGGACTCCTGCCTGGGATGTTCTCCGGCCTCTGTCTGCCCCCTAGTGGAATGGCTGAAGAATATGTGGGAGTTCCCAGAGGGTATCCTAGGGAAGTCTGAAGTAAGGCTTCTTGAGACCTTCTGCAGCCATTGTTTTTAAGCTTGGCCTCTTTATTCAGAGAATAAGAAGTAGGATTAAATACACTTTGCATTATAATAACGGCTCTGAACCTTTGGAGCCTGGGTGTGGAATGTAGTGGTTTGAATGAGAATGTCTCTCATAGGCTCAAGTATCAGAACCCTGGTGGAAGTGAAGGTGGCCGCCTGCTGTCAACAAGGGGGGGCGGGGATGCGAGGAGCCGGGAGGGGAGAGGGAAGGGTGCGAGCCGCCGAGCACCGGGCGCGAACTTTATTTGAGCGCAGCGCCTCGGCTCCAGGCTTCTCCTGCTCTCGGTCCGCTCCGCCGGACTCTGTCTGCCTTGGGCGGCGCCGGAGTGAAGGCAGGGGAAGCCTGGGGACCGCGTCGCCCCGGGGACCCGGCAGAAAGTTGCGCACTGCTAGGGGCGAAAAGTTTCTGGGAGCAGCGGCTTTGGTGTGGGCACAGATGGCGGCTTGCGGCCAGGGCTTCCTTCTCCTTTCCTAGGTCTGGGCCTGGAGTTGCAGCTGGCAGGGGAGAGGAAGGAGACTGCCACCCTAGCAGGCGCCCACGATGGACACCACTCACAGGTGTGGGGTGACACTCAGGACGACCCAAGTTGCCCTGCTTTAAGACATGGATTGCGGGCGGCACGCTGGGCACACACCCGCCAGCGGTTGAAGGACACCTCTTAAATGGAAGCAAAACACAGTCGGGCTGCAAGATTGGGGGGGGGGGGGGGCGGGGAGAGAGACTTAATCATCCTCACCTTTCTAATGTATACTGTGTGCCAAAACCATCTCTGCCTCATGCAGATTTATCATCGCTAGATCAAACTTTTTGCTTATCTGTCTCGGGAGGAAGGCACAGGTTTCTAGCACACTCTGAGCTATAGAATCCTGTGAAGATTTGGTTGGCTGAAAAACAGGTTTGATTACTGTTTCTTCCTGAAAAGAGAAAACTCGTCCCACCTTCTTTTCTTCCCCAAGCAGAGGGAGAGACTGCATAATTTCATTCAGAGGTCAGAATTAAATTCCTCCGAAAATATGTAGACTTGGGATTAAGAAGTCCCTCCCACCCCTCACCCTACCCCTCACCCCCCCATAAGTTTAATGTACATTCACAATAGTTACGCTTAATTTATTTTCAGGATCCATGCCTGACTAGATCCCAAGTAGCAACAGCGGGCCTGAGAATGTGAGTTAGCTTATTCACGTGGATCCAGCCTTCAGCTTTTTTTTTTTTTTCTTTTTAACATTGGGGCTACCAACACCTGTAGTTTCTTGTACTGGTTGGATTCAAATGCCAGAGTCCTTCTAGGCCCATGCAAAGCAGACTGGTAGACTCTTCCGAATTTGACGATTCTATGGGTCGTTTTGGTGTGGGACAATTCGTGTTCTCTCATGTTACAGGAAACACTATAGTATTTTAGGCACATGTTTATCTCAATTTTCTAATAAGTGACAATTACTATTCTCACTGTGGGATAAATTACAGGTTAGGTATCTAACCCTTATCCAATATGTTTAAATACATGTTATCGAAGTAGGCTCATCTTCGAATGATTTGATTAAGGTTTGAAACATAGTCTCTTATTCTCTAAACAGAACTGTAACATCATTCTGTAGAAACTGATTACAGGAGAGATAATGATGACCAAATGTTCATTCTGAAGAATACACATGGAATGCAATCACTGATAAGTGGATATTAATTAGCCCAGAACCTCTGAGACCAGGTACTCTTAAGGGAACCTAACATAAGAGAGGATAAGGAAAAATTAATCCCTGAACTACTTTGGATATTAGCATTTAAATCTGATCATTATGCCTTATGCCTGCATATTGAGAATAGTGAGAATATTGAGAAAGTTAATCGAAGACTAGGTTGCATAAATATCCACCCAGCAAAGGTTGCCATTCACTTATGTATTGTGGGAAGCCATCCTGAGCTATTCGGACTATTGCTTACTCATGGCCCTAAGGTGGTGGCTGCTAAAATATAAGAACAATTAACTAGAGCCTCTCCCGTGGGCATTGGTTTAGTCATTGTCTCGAAGATAACTACAGAATGATCCTGCCTGCACCATCACCCACCGACTCCGGTAATTGCGATGGAAGGAAGTCCTGAGATAACTGCGGCAGGCTCCGGCCTGTGCAAACACCTGTTGTCTCCACCGGAGGACCCTTATCTCCTCCTGCTGAAACTGCTAATTGCCCTTCCTTCCTTTGTCCCTACCTTGGGGTACGCCCCTCCTGAAAGCCTTATAACGTGGGTACCCCAGAACATTAAACGAGGCCTTGACACAACTTAGAGTGACTCTGTCCTTCTTTGCGCTTGGCCTCCGTCTCTCTCCCCACCCCTTTTGACCCGCAGGTAGCACCCCTTCGGAACCCTGGAATAACTGACCCACGGGACGGGTTAATGTATGCCCATAATCTCATTAAATTTAACAATCTGCTTTCACTTAAACTCTCTCTTAACTGACCTAGGCCCACAGAGAAAGGTTCCATTTAAATGCATTCTTATTTTAGGGCCGGCCTGGTGGCACATAGTTGTAATCCCACAAATCTGGGAGGTGGAGGCAAGAGAGTGTCAAAATTCAAGGCTACTAGTGTGGGCTGTGTAGTAAGACCCTGCCTCAAACACATCAAACACAAAAGTCTTGACTTAAACTAGACCATTGTTGTCCCCACTGGGGGGCAAATGTTGTCCTATACTATGGTTGTTTACAGTGTATAGGATATGGGGCAGTACAAGAGAAGTGTCATCAAAAGAAGACCCAAGCATGGATGTATAGTAAATCTAGGGAAATGAGACATTCTTATGCTCAGGGAATAAGTAGAGGGACCCAGTAAGATGCCAGTAACAAGGGCTGATTCTAGATAGAAATAAAGGTGTTCTTTAAAAAAAGTGTTTGAGAAGTGATGGGGGAAGAACAGAAAGTTATAGAAAATAGCAGTTACTTCTCAACCTGTTCTGAAGAATGAACATGGGAAAGTTAATAAAAAACACAGGTTTCTGGGCACCTTCCCGCCTTTTTCAAAGGAAGAAATATAGATTTTTATGCCTCTTAAATTAATAAATGTAATTTTAGTTTTGAAAATGATTTATACAAACAGGCTTGAGTTATGCTACAGGAAGATTTGTGGGAATTGCAGAAACTTACTGTACTGGATGGCTTTATGTCATTTTGACACAAGTTAAAGTCATTGGAAAGGAGGGAACCTCAATTAAGAAGATGCCTCCATAAGATCTGGCTATAAAGCATTTTCCTAATTAGTGATCAACGGGGGAAGGCCCAGTCCATTGTGGGTGGTACCGTTGCTGGGTTGGTGGTCCTGGGCTCTATAAGAAAGTAAGGTGAGCAAGTCGTGGGGAGCAAGCCAGTAAGCAGCATCCTCTATGGCATAGGATCTTCTGCCTCCAGCTCCCTGCCTTTGTGAGTCCCTGCCCTCATAGCTTTTGATGATTGTACTGTTAGATTGACTGAACTGTGAGCAAAACAAAGCCTTTCCTTCCTAAGTTGCTCTGACCATGGTGTTTCACCACAGCAATAGTAACCCTAACTCACCATATTTGAACATGTTTCAGAGTAACATTGTATAAATCTTACTTTTGAAATTGTGTATCTTATCATGAACAGCTGCATCCTAAGCAGACATAAGGCCTGGATCCCAGCCCCAGAACTGCTCAAACTGAAACAAACAACACAATGAACTAATTTAGTAACATGTAAAAAGAAAGAAATCTTATTTGTTTCTGGGTGAACATGTGCTTATTTGCATGATTTCTGTGTATATATGTCTGTTCTAGGCTATCACACAAACTATCTCTTAGTAATTTCTTAAGTGAAAATAATGAAAACATTTTGAAGATGGTACATATATACATATATATGTACATATACACACACATATACATACATATAAACATACATGTGTACACAAACACACACACACACACACACACTCACACACATTGATTTTCTGAGATGAGGTTTCTCTATGTAGCTCTGGCTGTCCTGGAACTCATTATGTAAACCAAGCTGGCCTCTAACTCACAGATATCTGCCTGCTTCTGCCTTCCAGTTGGTGGGATTAAAGGTATATGCCACCATCAACTGGCCTTGAAGATGGTATTTATTTTTGGTGGTAATTGGAAAGATAAAGAAGGTTTTGAGATAGAATGGAGCATGATCAGATTTACTCTATTGAAAAATATGTAGGCAAAGCTTATAGGGTGGATTTAAGTGAAGAAGAACAGCGTGTCAAAGTTAAAAAGACTATATCCATCACCAATTTCTAAGAATCAGACTAAATATTCATAATTTCTAAAAATATCTATATTACTAATAATTATAGATGATGATTTTCTTCAATGGGTTTGAAAGCATACCAGATTGAACAGGCTATTGTTACCATCTGCTAGAACATAGGTTATTATGTTTACATCATCAAGGAAGATGGGCCCAGGGTAATCATTACATTATGGACAGTGTCTTAGCCCATCTGACTCCACACCACAGAATACCACAATTGATTTATAAAAATCAGATATTAATTTCCTACAGTTGGGGATGCTGGGAATGTCAAGGCCATAAAATGTAGTATATAATAATGACAGTCTTGTGGAGTCCCCATATGGTCGAAGAGACAGAAGAGCAAAGGAATAAAAGGAAGTACTGTCCTTACTTGGTGCTACTCCTATTCAGGAAGACTCTCTCCTCAGTACTTACTAACCTCATAATGGCCCCCAAGGTCATTGCAATCTCTTGGCCACTGAGTTTTGCTTGTTTTTGTGTTTCTGTGATGGAGTCTTCGACTCTTGTGTTTCCCAGGTTGGTCTCTAAAACCTAGGCTCAAATGGTCCCTTTATGTCAGCCTCTCTACTAGATGGGATTCTGTGTGTGTGAATGTACTACTCGGATCAAATATTAGCACACTTAACACATGAACTCCAGGGGTCACATTCAGACCATTTAGCAAGGAAACAAAGAGATTTAAGAAAATAGTTTTAGGGAAAGGCAGGCAATATACAAATGACCAATGAATGCATATATATCATTGGCCGTAAGAGAAGTGTCAGTAAACACACACACACACACACACACGCGCGCGCACTGAGAGAGAGAGAGACAGAGAGAGAGAGAGAGACAGAGAGAGAGAGAGACAGAGAGAGAGAGAGAGAGAGAGAGAGAGAGAGAGAGAGAGAGAGAGTATTATAGCATATGCCAGACCTGAGGAAAATTGCCCAGTGAATAAACCAATAACACAAGAATGAATACTGAATGCTCTGCTTACATGAGGTACTTGGACTTACTAAACACTTATGGTAAATCCACTTTAGGAAACCATCTTGATAATTCTTCAAAAAGTTAAATACAAAGTTAATTTTTAGGTATATTCAAGATAATTAAGAACCTATGTCCACAAAAATTTACAAGGGAATATTTGTAAGACATGTTTCATAATATTCAAAAGGTCAAAATAACCTCAATATTCTTCAATTAGTAAATGCATTAAAGGTGTCCAAGTACAGAGTCTGAAGTTGTGTGTCACCATGCTTGGCTAAAATAAATCGTAAAAGACATTGAGGGAGGGACTTGAAGGGGTGAGTTCTATAGATATAAATCATATCTCATTTTAGAAATGGAAGAAAACTTACCCTTAGGTTAAAAAAAAGAAAATATGGAAATTTATACTTGCTGATTAAGAGTACATGCTTAGAAATCAGACTCCTTGAGTTCAGAGCCTCAGTTGGGGGCTTCATTATGGAAAGCATAATGAAGTGGTTTGCTATAGAAAATGTATTTAGTTTCTGTGTGCTAGAGTTGATCTGAAACAAAGTAATAGCCGTATCTCCTTAATAGAGACCTTGTAAGAGCCAGTTTGTAAGTCAAAGAAAACAGCTTTCTACCCCACACATTAAGACCTCAGTAAATGGTGGCTAATGTTAAGAGTTTTAAAATTTATTTCAAAAGTATAGAACAATGTTGTCTGCATCATGAAGGACTAGGCTAAAAGGATCCATGACTTCTGAAACTAATGTTTGTTTACATCTCCACATGGGGATGAAAGCTTTCTTGGTGCAGAGTTGGTACTATTCCTTCTTGCTCTTCCTGACTTCTAGGAAGCAGAGGTTGCCCCACAACAGGTGTTCCACGAGAGAAAACAACTAGACAGCCTCCTTCTGGTGTATATTCAAGTCCATGTTTGAATCTAGTGTATGTTACTGTGTCATCAATGACTTTTCTGTGGCCATAGAGGAATGAATATTCAGAATCCAGTTAGACATTATGGTGTTTTGGGAAAATGGCAGGAATAGGTTCTCTTGTAGGTTCTATGACCACTCCAGTCATTGGTAGCTGGATAGGTTTACAGTATCAGGTATGAATTCCCTATTATTAAATGGGCCTGGAGTCCAATTAGATGCCTTTAGTTATCCTGTAGATGTAAGTTACATATTGCACTTTTGGGGGTATCTGAAGCTTAATAATCTTAAAATGTAAAGTCATGTTGGCACATCCATGTGTTCACAGCTAATGGGAGTGCTAAGTCAGGAACCCATTTTAAGTCCAGGACTTTGAGAGCAGTCTACACTGGCCCTTACCTTCAAAGTAAAGCCAATCTTAGGTGCCATATAATTATAGATGCAAGAAGTTTAGCATCTGGCAAATGTTACAGATGCTTTCTTTGACTATTGAGTCTTCAGGAGTAGAACTTTCCTGGAGGAAACACATCCCTAGGGACCCCACATCCTGGTTCCTGTCTCCCTCTCCTTCTCCCTCTCCTTCCTTTCCCTCTCTCTCTGCTTCCTGTGTGTGGATAAAGCATAACCAGACAACTTCAGGTTCCTGTTGCCATGTTTTCCGGGCCATCATGGTCAGAAAACCATTTGGCAGCATGTGTAATAAATACAAAAGCATATACCCTTTGAATTTCTAGAAAAGCATAGGTGTATTTCTATTTGAGGAAAGCAGCACTGTCATTCCTGGGAGCTTTGCTTAGAATGACAAAAGACAGGAAACCAGCCTGGCAATTGTGGCTCACACTTTTGATCCCAGAACTGACAAAGACAGGCAGATCTCTTTGAGCTCAAGGCTACACAGAGAAATTCAGTCTTAGAAATAAAACCAAAACCAAAACCAAAACAAACAAAAACAAAACAAACTAGGATCCTAGCCAATTTCAGTTCAACAGTGTTTAAAGACATTAGGATAAAAGAAATAATAAGACACCTTTTGGCTCTAAAAAAGAATGAATGCATCTTTACACACTGAAACTGAATAAGACACAGAGAGGGAAAAACAGAGTGAAGAGCCCCTGTACAGAATGCTGCCTTTGGTGCATTAGCATGCATGGATAAACTGTGAGGCAAACTATCTCTAAAAGAACACACAAGGAATTGAGAATGTAATTCTCAGACAGGGAGCACTGAGGGATAGTGAGATTTTAACTGGATGCAGCCTTTTTTTATCTTTTGACTTCTCAAGTAAGAGAGTGAAAAACTGATTCGGAAAATGGTTTAAATCTCAAATAAATTAAATGGTCAATAAAATTCAGCAAAGATCTCTCTCAAAAAAGACCCTTAAATGAAATCTGAGGATTTTAATGTGTGAACAGTGTGCAACTGTAGAAAGTAGACCGGTCGACACACAGCACATGCAAACTACCACACAATTAATAACATGTTTTCTAGAGTGCTGCAATATTTTAGGACCCATTATTTTTTATTAGGTTTTCTTAAAAGTTTAAATAATACAGTGCCTCCGGGCTCAGAAAATTAAAAGCAACTGAAGATAAGCTGACTTAACACTGGGAATGCAAACTTAATTGGTTTCTCTGTTTCCAGGGCTCCACAGTTATCCCCGGCTAGCAACTTTTAAAGCCTAAATGGAAGTCCACTACAGTTAGACTAAATGTTGACCTCTAGCTTCACAACACTCAACCAAACTCTTTGACGAGAAAATTGTATGTCGAAGCCCTTCTGTGAAGAACTTGAGACAATATAGGAAGAGAAATCTACTGGAAATGGAATCTATATGAACTTGTGTAAGAAAGGCCTGCTCTTGATAGACCAGGAGTTTTGAAGTATAAAAATAACTCCTATAAAGGGATAATTTCTCATACAAATGTTATAGATTATAAAACACGATATATAATCCACTGTTCTGACTAGTTTTATGTCAATTTGACACACTTGAGTCATTTGGGAAGGGAACTTTGGTTGAGAAAATGTTCCCCTAGGTTGGCCTGTGGGCAAGCTGTGGTGTGTTTCTTTTTCTGCATTGATGGTTGATGTGTGAGGGCCCTGAGCACTGTGAGTGAAGTCACCTCTGAGCTCCTGCTCTCTGGTGCTATAGAAAGTAGGTTGAGCAAGCCAATGGCTGGCAAGCCAGTAAGCAGTGTTCCTCCAGGGCTTCTGGGCCAGTTCTTCCTCCCAGCACTGTGAATTCTTGCCCTGGCTTCCATGAATTCCAGCCATAATCTAAAATAAACACTTCCCAAGTTGGCTTCATCATAACAGAAGCTCTAACTAAGACACTGCCTGCTTGGTATGTGTACAAATGTATGTGCCTAGGTCATACAACCTTCTTGTATTCGTCATAAGAAGTACCATCTATTTTTTAACCTTCTGAGTCTGGTCTAGCCTCAGGTTTTCTTCTGATCAGTAGAATGTGACTGACCTGAGGTGGTGCAGGTTGCATGGCTCAACCTCAGAACCTTTGTAGCTTCCTTTTCCCCGTGGAACATTACCCAGAAGGTAGATCCACCAGGAAGACTCCCTGAGGATGAGAGGCCCACTGGAAAAAAATAGAGGGACCCAGCTCACAGGTAGTACCAAATGCCATGCACGCAGACTGGGTTTCCATTCTGCCCCAAGGACTCTGCAGACAGAGGCTAATCTGGCATAACTGAGGCCCCATATCACCAGCGGTAAATAGGTAGACAATCCACAAAACAATGGCAAGTGGCAAATTATTATTATATGCTATTGCTTCTGGATGCTTGACTGACAGAAAAAGCAGACAGGATTAGTAAGGCATGTTCATCTCTATCTAACACAAACTACAGCCTGTGCCAGAGTGGATTCCTTGTTTGTTTTATATCATGGCTGTTATTCTCTACCACTGTGCCTATTATAGTCCACCACACACTCTGTAGGCACTAAATAAATACTCTTTAACTAGTCCCAACACACGTATTAGCCTTTGGGTATATTTATATTTCTAAATGTACTAATTTACTAATTTGCAAACTGCTGAAAATCAACATGATTATCATCAACAGTTTGTATCACTCTCATATCACGAGTGAAACAATGGAACATATAATTGGGATATGGCTCCCTGGCTGCAGTGGATTATAGCACGTGTCATAACAGTGCTGGTAAGATTGTATGATGAGCTAGCCCTCAAATGGTGGTTAATAAATGAACAGGACCTCTGTATGTGAAACCCTGAGACAATTTTTTCAATTGCCACTGAAATTGTCCTGGGTAGGGTCATAATAAACAGATCAATGAATCTTGGCAATTGACCAGACATTTTCTACTGATAAACAGATAATGCTTTACATCTTGTTTACATAGCTGTCGCACTTAATACCAGGATTACAAAAACTGATCCGAAATAACAACTATCAAGATGCTGCCCAGGAAGGAAGCAAGAGCAAATGAGGAAACTGAAAATATCAATATAAAAGCAGTTAACTGTGATGAGAAGCTCCGTGAATGCCAGTTGGCCATCATTTCCAGTTTGCTGTCAAAGCAGAAGACATTTGGCATGCCACCAACTCTTATCTAACAATGGGACACTAATGCATTTGACCAACAGAATGTTCATAGGTGCTCAAGACACTAATCTGAACTGCAAACTGTATGCGCACATTTATTCTCAGACACAGTTCATAGTGCTTATCTTTTCTCATCCTAGAATCTCAGGCAACTCAGGCCCATGATGTTAGACAGTGCTGTATGATCAAGGAGTCGTTACTGAAGCCAGAGCACCATGGCAGCACCCACGTTCTAATTATGGTATAGATGGCAGGCTGCTGCCAGACTGAGCATTTCTGTGGACACCAGCTAGACCTGAAGGAAGGGCAACTGCTCCAGTGGTTTTCCTGCATCTCAGGGATGGGAGTTCAGTCAGGCATCATGGGGAATGGGGTGGGGGTAGGGGATGGGGGAGAAGATTGTGATTTCTTGATTGTGGTGTCACCAGCATGTGGAGAAGAGAGAAAGTTAACAAGAAACTGCATTCGCTCATCAAAACCTGGGTACCGAAGGCTGCAGTTTCTATGGGGATGCACAGAACTTTCTGCTCGTCGGGAAGGTAAAGTGCATCTTCAGAAAGCCAGTCATCCCTTGACACCAGCTATAATATGCGAGACAGGGAGGAATTCAATAAAGCACTTTGTGACTCCCTGTGGAGGAGATACATGACATGTAGAGAGACTCCAAGTTCCTACTCTGAGGCACAGATTTACACACATGTCCCTGCTGCCCCTCTACCTCCCAGCTTCACCTCTCCGTTCCATTCTGTACCTGGTAAAGATTCTTGTGACAGTTTGACTGGGAAGGCCTCCCAGAGGCCTATTTGCTTGAATGCCTGGCCCTTAGTTGGTAAAACTAAGGATTAGGTGGTATAAGCACGTTGGTGTATCATACAGATGGCTACAGCCTCTCTCTCTCTCTCTCTCTCTCTCTCTCTCTCTCTCTCTCTCCCTCTCTCTCTCTCTCTCTCTGCCTCCAACTTGCACATAATATGTAGGGTGTCAGCTACCCCTTCAGCACCAGGCCTGGCTGCCTGCCACTATGTTTCTTGCCATAACAGTCATGGACTCAACTTCTGAAGCTGTCAGCAAGCCCCCAGTCAAAATGCTCTCTTGAATAGGTTGCACTGGTCATGGTGTCTCCGCATAGTAATAGAAAAGTAGCTAAGACAGAGCTGTGCCTGCTGCATTCCTGCCCCCCCCACTCCGACACACACACACACACACACACACACACACACACACACACACAGCCTCTCCTTTTGTCTCTCCAGGGGCAATGCGCTGCAGAATAAATGTGGTGAGGAAGAACACCTTCAGCCTTTGCACAAACTACAGTCTGTACCAGCTAGGAGTGGGCCTGTTAATAAGTTCTCAATGATAATAATTCTCCCCAATCTGGGACACCTTGCAATTCTTTCACCTTGAGTGTTCAACTTTGGGAAGAGCATTGGAGACCTGGAAGCTGCCTTTGACCCCAGCAAGTATGGTTTTCTAATCTAATTATACACTCGATATCCAAGTGTAAATGCCACTGAATTGTGTGGTACAGAGTTTAAGTCACTTACATCCCTATACCACCCGTGCTCTAGTTAATATTTGGCTGCATACAGCAGACTTTGCAGAACCAAAGAGTTGATATGACCTTCTTGCTAGATTAGTAAGAAGTTTTAAGACAAAACCAAAACAGCAATAACAACAAAACAAGCCTTCAGGCAGGCATTCATTATATTAAATAGGGAAACCTTCATCAGGTGACCCACGCGTACCAGAGATAGTTAATAAGGCCTGGAGGAACGTAACTGCTTGTACCAGGGACATGTGAGTTTTCAATGTCTGTCAAAAGACTGTTGAGTAGAGCTACAGTGCATTTGAGTCTTGTGCCCCTCAACACCAAGCCAGTGTCTAGCACATAACTGGCTCTCAACAACTGCTGGTTAAATTATTGACTGACCAAATAAAGACTCCATTGAAATAAATTCCTGGGATCTACTGAGGAACCTTTCAAATATTTTGTGGAAAATGAACATTTGAATATCTTGACGCTAAAGTGTTTTTGTAATGGTATAAATTAATAGAGAGAGTAGGACTAACCTTTGAGAGAAAAAATTACAAGCAACTGTTGTAATAGACTATTGGTGTAATATTTTCCTTTAAAAAATGCTTAAATTTTATTTTATGCTTGGGGTCTGTAAAGGAGCAGGAGAGGGCTCTTGTCTGTTTGCAGAAATAGGTTATTTAAAGCCAGGCATAGTGGTGCTTGGCTGTAATTTCCAGACGTGAGGGGAAGAGGCAGGAGGGTCGAGAGATCAAGGTCATTCTCAGCTACCTAGATGAAGGCTAGTCTAGTCTACATGATATTCTGCCTGAATTTGTTTTAAAGGATAAACTATTTAAAATTTAAAATAAGTTTTCACTAGATTGCCACTGGGTGGGGGGAGGTATGCTTTTCTAGACAGGGTTTCTCTGTGCAGCCCTGGCTATCCTGGAACTCAATCTGTAGACAAGGCTGGCCTTGAACTCAGAGATCCACTTGCTTTTGTGTCAGAGTGCTGGGATTAAAGACTTTCACTACCACTGCTCGACTAGATTGCTGGTTAAATTTACCCAAAACAATAAACAGACAAACAAACCATGAAAACCTCCTGTCTGCCTTTTCTTTTAGGGGAGTACAATTAAAACAGCTGCCATGCTCTGCAGAGAGACTGGAGCAGTGCCCACCAGCTAGACAGGCACTGTGCTCCTGAGTGAAGCCCACAGCCTCCAACCCAAGTGTCCTGCACTTGATTGTGTGCCCTGGGCATCAAGAAATCACTACAAAATTAAACCATATATTTTTTGGTTTTTGACTCTTAAACTACAGAAATATAAAACTTAGATATTATTACATAGTTCCTTATACTTTGACAGTATCTATGAACACATATACTCTGGTATCAGTACACTTTAAATGTTTCCTTATGATAGCAAACAGTATGTGTTCCTGGTTTTCCAGTATTTCAGTACAGACTGCCTACTAAATGCTAATTCTGTGTTCTGAGCACAGAGTCTAAGACCCATCTTGACCAGAGAGACAGTGGAAGAAAATGAGAAAAACAGACAATCCATGCCAACTGTGGCTGAGAGTGAATAGTGGCTCCGTGCTGTCCTAAAAAGAAAGCTCAAAGCCAATCTGGGTTCAAATTCCAATTCTTCTACCAACTAGTCCTGAAAACTTAAGGAAACCATATAGCCTCTGGAGAGCAGAACCCTCTGCAGGCGGCTGAAAATCACAGGCTTCCTGATTAAAATAGGCATAGCAGCTAGAAAGACAAAGTATCAAAACGCTGTATGCCACCCTGCTGTATGCCATGAGAATTTCACACAACAGCATGCGTACACCCACACAAACATAGATACAGACACAACACACACAATATACACAGTATATTCATAAAAGATACCAACTGTGAAAAAGTTGCAGATATCATTTTCAATAAACAAAAACTGAAAGATATGTTTATTTTCCAAAAACAAATTTACAGGGCTGCTAAGTACTTGTAGTCTCAGTCTCCTGGCAGGTTGACATAGTAGGACCCCACAAGTTAAAGACTAGCTTAGGCAACATAGTGAGATACCACCCACAGAAAAATTAAACAAAATCCAATAACAGTATTGACAAGAATGACCATGGGCGTGGTAGCATCCTAAAGAACCTGTATATTGCTGTCCCTCATATCATTTCCATATTTAACGCTGTAAGTATCCTCTTCAAGTCAATGACTCAACTTCAAAATCCTGAAGGAAAATACCTAAGTTCCCCTTCCCTTCCCTTCCCTTCCCTTCCCTTCCCTTCCCTTCCCTTCCCTTCCCTTCCCTTCCCTTCCCTTCCCTTCCCTTCCCTTCCCTTCCCTTCCCTTCCCTTCCCTTCCCTTCCCTTCCCTTCCCTTCCCTTCCCTTCCCAGGTGCACACACACCTGAAGACTATACAGTTTCTCAGGAGCAGCAGGGCCTTAGCATGGGAGTAACTCTTAAAAGGATCAGTTTAACTACTTGTGACTCTAGATTCCTTCAGGATGACTTCTGGTTAGAAGGCCGACCCAGGCAAACTTCCCCCTGCCTATTCTAATTTGTGGTCCAGTGATCCGGTCTATCTTTGTGTCTGTCTGCTCCAGACCTGCTTAACATTGTTAAGAGTGAGGAAGCCTTGGCCACTTACTAACTTCTGAGTTGTGGTTTTCCTAGTGAGCTAGACATGAGAAATGATAACTTCACAAAATGAAACAGGAGAGAGTTAGTCTTTTTGGAACGGGGACAGCATATGGGTTAGATATAGCTGCTGCAGTTTCCTGGTATCGTGGCAGATCCCCAAGGATTCACCACTAGAGAAATCCTGTATTAATAGGGCTTGCAAGATTAGAGTCTAGTTGTGGCACCCAGAGATTGAGTTACCAGTTGTTTCTGAACTAAATTTGTGCTGCATTTTCCTTCACTCAGCAGCTCATCTGAGTTTAAGAGAGAAAGGTACAGCAGCAAAGCTTGGGTTTGCCACAAGTGTACCACAAAGGCCATGGGGGATTTGAAGCATGGATTGGCGTCGTAGTGACTTGCCAGTGGGAACCTAGCGAGCTGGGTGGAGACATTTCCAGAACTCCAGGCCAGTGAATCCCAACAAGATAAGAACAGGTTGTCCAGACAGTAGCAGGGCAAGAGCGGGAACATGTCGGTTCTACTTTTTTAATATTTCACTAAACATACACATATATATCAAGATAGATATATATGTACACACACACACACACACACACACACACATATTAAGAATGCTTTCACCTTTCAATCATCAGATCTAGCTTATGTCACCCAAACATGGTTAGCTATTGGTAGTTAAGACACTTGTTATGTACTTTCTTACTGTGCATCCCTTCTCTGTTCCTTAACTGATGATGGAGATTCAGAAACCATATATATATTGTTATGTATCTATAAAGAAAAGGATAGTTCAGGTTGTAATGTTAATTTTTTCAAACCTTACTTTTAATAATGGTTCTTAAACACTTTAACCTCCTTTTAGCCCACCACTTACCAGAGGTAACAGGGGTGGTGGGGGTGGGGGAAGGATACAGGGGAAGTGGACCTGGTTAGAAATGGTTCTTTGGAGCAACTCCTGTCTGTGTTGTGTGGAAATTGGCAGTTTACTTCATGGTTAGAGATGGCAGCTCCATCCATACCCGAACACTTTATAGGTGTACCAGCAGTCCAGTTTGGTAGAGTAGGGGCAGCAAACATAAATCAACTGTGGTGGCACTACCTAGCAGGGACAGTCAGGCTTCAGTCTCAGCACAAGTTAACAGGAGGGACCAGAGAGGACCAGGAGAAGTTCTGGGCTGTGCCTCTCTGGGTAGTGAAGATCAGTGAAGACACAAGACCCACAAGATTTGCACAGCTAGTGCTGTAAGCAAGTCAAGCTCATCTTCCGCCACTGTCTGTGAGAACTATTTGTTGTAAAGATTATATTTATTATATGTAAGTACACTGTAGCTGTCTTCAGACACAGCAGAAGAGGGCATCTGATCTCATTATGGATGTTTGTGATCCACCATGTGGTTGCTGGGATTTGAACTCAGGACCTCCCAAAGAGCAGTCAATGCTCTTAACCTCTGAGCCATTTCTCCAGCCCCTGTGAGACTTATTTATATCCTCCAAACATATCCTGTCCTCCATGGGTCTTGCTTCAGCTGACATCACGTTGCCAGTAAGCCCGAGTCTGCAGAAGTGGTAAGAAAATATGGCATGCCACCAGATGGTTTTTGGTGCATTTCTCTCCATGGAGTCCTGACAAATGCAGTTCAGCTATGCAATATAAGGCCGACCAATACAAGTATGTTGTTAGCAAAGAATCGTCCATCACGTGTCCTTTCACATGCTTGCTTTAGCAGAACATCCTTTTACCTGTGTCTGCTTCAGTTAAATGTTCCTTTATGTGTTGCTCCAGCAAAACAACATCCAATAGACTTTCCAAAGAACCCTTGTTTCCACTCCGATAGATACATGGAATGTGCATCAGCATGTTTCACATCCTCTGTGGATCACTTATAATAAGTAATACAATGTCAGTGTAATATAGAGCTATTATAGTATAATGTTTATGCAAACACCAAAGTCTGATGACAAAGCACATGTCAGCAACAATATAACATTTCTTTCAGATAGTGTGGATTCATAATTTTGAAATGTAGATTTGGAATCTATGAATGCAAGATCTATGGAAAAGGAGTGGCATGTGCTTCTATTGCCCGAGCATGGGGGACAAAGATGCTAAGGATGTGAGGGAGCAGGGAGCGTTAGATAAATCCCTATACTTTTTCCTATTCTAAAAACAATCTTTTTAGAAATACATTCCAGGGGCTAGAGAGATGGCTTGGTGGTTAAGAGGCTGCTCTTCTAGAGGTCCTGAGTTAAATTTCTAGTAATCACATGGTGTCTCACAAACATCTGTAATGGGATCTGTTTCCCTCTCCCAATGTGCACGAAGACAGAGTGTGTGTGTATATATATAAATAACTTAATATTTGTTTATATAATATATATTATATGAATATAAATAAACACATAAATTCCAAATGTGATTTTCCTGCAATCCTATTATTCAGAAGAGTAAAGGTGAAGAATGACAAATTCTAGGCCCAGACTAAGCTATAAACTGAGATCTATTCTCAAAGCACAAAATGACAAACTAGCCAGAATTTCCAGTTAAATTTGCACTTCAATTGGACAGACTAGGTCTTCCTATGAGTATATTGTAGACCTTGCTTGGAACATTGTTGTAGTTTAAATGTCAAATATTTTCCCCAGACTCCTGTGTTTGAGCATTTGGTCCCCTGCTGGTGTTGATGTTTTGGAACATGGTGGAACCTTTAAGAGGTGAAACCTTACTGGAAGAGTGGGTCATTGAGAAAGACTCACTTCCTTTCTACTCTCTACTTCCTAAATACAGATGTAATGTGACCAGCTACTTTATGCTCCAGCTACCAAGCCGTCCTTATAATAATGGACTGTATTCCATTCAACTGTAAGCCAAGATAAACACTTTCTTATCCAGATGTTCTATGTAGCTTGTCCAGATGTTCTGTTAGAACAACAAGAAAAGTAACTAATACAAACATACTGTTACTAATATTGTATTTATTGTTTATCTAAAATCCACATTAACAGAACATCCTGAATTTTATCTGGGAACCCTATTTCCACACTGACACAAATTTAACTTGTCTCTTTCAAAAAATAAAACAAACAAAATCTTTTAGGTTGGAATCCTATTTTTCTTTTATTAAACTTAGGACTTGGAAAATTGTCTGGTTTGTAGACCCAACTTAATATTCCTTTGAGAGTCATGAAATAATGCCCCTCAAATGTCTGAAATATAAATGTGTGTGCAGTATTTTTTATAGGTGCTAAGTACTAGTAGAGTGGGGGATGAGTAAAGATATTAAAAAACTGACCTTTCTCAAAAATTGTGTTTCATAATTTATAATTTATCATTGAGCTGCTGTCATGTTATGATGGGATTTATTTTCTGGTGGAAAGGGTGTAAGTGTGAAGAGGAACTGGTTTAAACAATACTTGGGTGTCTGCCTCAGCCCTGCTGGCCAGAGCAGTGGAAAAAGACCCCCAAGCACCTGCCCCAGGTACCACTATGATGGACCAATGTGTGATGGAGAGATGGGAGAGAAAGTGAAGTCGAGGGGTTCATTCACTGTGGAGAAAGATAGAACTGGAGACCCGATGGTGGTGAGGAACAGACAGATATGAGGAGACTCTGCAACCTCCCGAGGCCATGGAGATGTCCTGGCCAAGGCTGCCACGAAGAGCCACGTCTGGGCTTGTGGTCCTGCTGCAGCTGGGGTCTCTGTAAAAGTCTATGGTCCAAGTTACCGCCAGAAGCCAATTAGATGGCCATGGTCTGGGCTGCCACCTGAGACCATGGTGATCTCCAGTCACTGTGCTGAGCTGGCTTTGCACCTCACCTGTGAAGAATGGGAGAGCTGGCACACACAGAGACAGACAGACACACAGACACACAAACCCACACAGACAGACAGACAGACACACACACACACACACACAAGGGAGTGGGGAGTGGGAGAGGAAGAGAGAGAGAGAGGGAGAGGGAGAGAGAGAGAGAGAGAG